>NC_056741.1:521215487-521327987 GCF_019279795.1 Protopterus annectens
TTGTCTTAGTCAATTCATCAGATGTTAACTGAACTTGTTTCTTGGGCCAAGAAAAATATTACCAGTTCTGAAATTTCTAATGTCACGTTCTAGTTTAGAAGTCTTCTGTTGTTGTAGCAGGTCTATATTATAAACATGAAAGCTGTAAACAGCAAATACAACCACATCGATATATAAAGGTCGATATACAAAAAGAGCAAAATACATAATCAGTGAAAATGAAAACTCCAAACGTATTTCTTCAACCAACAGTGCCATGCAGGTATGCTCAAACTATTAAATTAACACACTTTTGCAGGGGAAGCAAGCTCCCCTGCACCCCCCGCACACCCCCTACTTAAATATACCAACTCCGATACCGCACTACAGTGGGGAAAAGGATATATTTCCTCATCCCCTCAATCACCCTGCTGGCCAAGCAAATATGTTCAGCATTTCATTTTCGCCGATTACTTATTTCGCTCTTTTTGTACATCGACCTTTATGTGTCGATGTAAATGTATTCACTATTTTGGGCTTTCGTGTTTATAATATAGACCCGTTGAAGCCTCTTATCAACTAAAGAGGCATGCATAAGAACTTCATCCAACTCCTTATCAGTCGCCATGGCAGGAATGTTTTCACAAAAGATTTTTCTGAGTCTATTTAAGTCAGAGATCAAACCATTTTCTAATTCCTTAGAATGGTCTATTCACAACTTAATATATCCAAAACTGGTGTTTAAGCTATGTCTCTGCCTTTCTTACAATGAATCTGGAAAGTGTATGCCATATGTTGGCATCTTAGATATACATTGTTCTTAAGAAGCCATCGAAATGTTCTCGAATTCTATTTTATTTTACAGTTTATTAGCTAAGACAATGGATTTCAGTATAAAGTATGTTATGATTTTTGATGTGTATATGTTACGTTTTCCATATAGATTGGACACTGTTGTGTCTTTATATACTGTTTCAGTATATAATGATTTCTAACAAATAAATTGAGAAAAAGAGTTGATGCAGGGAGCAAGCAGGAATTTAGTTCTGAGAAACGGACAGTAGATATACTGAGAATTAAATGTTTTTTATGTTTAAATAGCCATAGTTTGACAATGTTTTAATGTTTGCTTAGAAATAATGTCCGTTCTCTGAATAATGTTCTTGTTATAAGTTTTTAGTACTGCAAAGTAATAATATTTTGTTCATTGTGTTTGTTTTAAATAGCAATGAACACAAGTTTATTGTTTGATGTTAGTAATTGGTAACTATGACAACAGTTGTCCTAACTGAATGATTGTGTATATATTGAGAGTAAATTTTAAGTTTTTTAACAGTCTGATGAAGCATGGTGATTCCATGTGAACGCGCTTACTATTTTTGCAGTTAAATAAATACAGTTTTTGTTTCAACTGGCTGCCGTGTTTGTCACCACCACTTTTACTTTTTAACCTTGAGATTTGTACAGAGTGTGATGACTTTATTCTCAAAAGTGAAGGTTCTGTTTTTGTGCTAGTTTATAGTTATCCTTATATTTGATTAGCCATAAGCTTTTTCCCACATCTATAGCCTCAAGTATGATTAAAGTTTGTACAATTAGTATTGTTTCACTTTGATGTTTGCCAAAAGTGCTCTTCACAGCACCCACAATGCATCCAGAATTGATTCCTTCTGCTATTCATATGGAGTTACCTGTATCAGTAGCAGATTTAAATATGACTGTAAATTCTTCTTTCTGTGACCCATTGGACATACTGTTATTGGAACTGTCTAGATATCCTTCTTCCACATTGCCCTCATTTCTGCCAGCAAATTCTGGTATTTAATGATGCTGTGTCTCTCTGTACATAGACATTGTAATTAATGAGTGTAGTGACTTAGATATAGAATGGTTGCTTATTCATATCAAAAGCATGTAGTGTCTCTGTAGGTAAAAGGGTAAAAGAGTCTCTGGGGTACTCCGTTATTGTAGTATCCATAAAAAAAAATAGTGGTAAAATCCAGAGAATATCAGAAAGGTATAAAGATCACATGGGCAGGGTGAACTACATGAATGAAAAAGCACTCCAAACATACTGATAGTTATTCGACAATCATGGCCTTAATGGAAAAATGGAGAAGCTGGGAAAGGAAAGACTAAAGTATGACATTGTCCAAAGCTCTTTTTATCCAGTAAAACATTTTTTTTCTGTTCTTTTTCATACTGATTGTTCAGAAAGCTTTAGAATAATAGCAAGAATTAGTCTTGCAACAAGGAACAAATTAATTGTTACTGTTAGGAAATGCCCATTACTATATAATATTGTTTTAAATATGGTACTCACTTTTAAGTTAGCTGCACTTCCCACATTTAACATCCCAGTGATATGGCTGCCCTATTAAATTTATCCACACAAAAGAGTAAACTAACAATAGTGTAATAACTATTTCAGGTATGTACACGTTGTATTGACAGTAAGTCAATGTAAAGCTATTTTTAAACTCTAACACTAGTTGACTTTTACCCTACATCTGCATGTAGGTGTTAAAATATGTAAATACTGGTTATCATTAACTGCACTGAGCAGCACTATACTGACTATTTCTAGCATACCTGGCCCCTCTACTATGAAACTTTAAGAACAAAAAGTTAAGTATTATAGATTCTCTTGACTTGTATTTACTCTGATGATATACAACTTCAACAATGTGATTAAATATAATAGCTAAACAATGAACATACTGTACCTGCAGAGTTTGCAGATTACAATACATTGTAAGATCAAACATATAACTAACACAGCAATATAAGTAACACAATATTTATTGTTGGCAGAATCTATGTATCAAAAGAAGTGCGTGCTGTGGTATAAGAATGCAATGAACATAGACAGCTTCTTATGGGAGAACACTTATAGTCAGCTTGGGGGTTCAGAGCAATTAAAGATACTGTGGTGCTAGAGAGAATTTTTTTTTTAAATCAGTTCTGTCCAAATTTAATGATGTTGCCAGGTTTACAGAAATAAATATATATTAAAGGAATATATTTCTCCCTTCAGCACCAGTGTCTTGATTTACCATATAGTGCCTGTTGCTCTTAAATCATACCTAATAAAGCCATTCAATAATCCAGCAACAACAAATGAGCAGAGATGCAGTTCTTGAATGCTGAAGGAGAACAATTGCATAAGACAAATATAAGGTAGTACAATTGGACACCTTGATGACTGAAGAGACCTGGAAACAGAAATCTGAAACAATGCTGACTGTACTAATGAGAAGCAATAAAGCTGCCATGCTAATTGTTATGACAATTTTAGTATGACAGTGCTGCTTGCTGTGGAGCTGTTGTTTTACACAGTTCAAAGCATGTGGTATTGACATTATCTCATTAGCACATAATAGAGATGTTTTCTTCATTTTCATATTGCTCTAGTGTTATAGCAATGTACTGTATTTTGCATGCATACAAGTTGATACAAAAGTAAATATGAGGAACGAGGTGACTTCTAAACATATCTGAAAATACTGCTGATGATTTCTCCATGTTTAACAATATTAATATATTTGTGACAGCAGACAGCTTCCTCTTGATATAATGAGCGCATTGTGAAGAAACTTCATTATACTGATAATATTGTTACCAAAGTCTGAACTTTAATCCTCCTAACCTGCCAACCGTACAGACAACTAGTTTATACTTAAGGCATGTAAAGAAAAAAGTATTGACATAAAACTCCAGGCTAGTGAATAAATAACTTTACTTGAGTCAAAAACATTATTCCATTTTTTGTTGTTATTTTTATAATATTGCCCAAGGTTTTCTATGGAGATGCATTAAATTTAATAAGTGTTATGCCATAGGCCTCTAAAATTTTTTTAGAAATTTGTTTTCAACCTTACCGGATTACTGTGGTAGAATGGAGTTATATACTAACAACATTAAAACAGAGGATTCAATTAGCAATGTATGATTTTGAGTAAGGCTAATTTTGGTTAAGATTTTTACAAGAACGATAAAGCCCTGATTATGGCCAGCTGACCTAGGTTCAATTAGCAACTTAGTTCATAGGTTCATATGTTCATAGGTAGGAACTAGGCTATATGCCTGAGGGCATTTATAAGCCTAACCAGCGTATGTCAGCTTTCGCCACCCCATTGATTAATTAACTGATCCTCTGTCAAGCAGAGCCAATGAAGTGATCCCAGGGGTGTATTTTCTGTTACCCATTCACTTGTCAAGGTTTCTCTTGAAGAGTGTTAGTGAGGGGCTCTGCCTGATGTAATTTGGAATTTTGTTCCAAAGCATGGGGTGTCTCTGTGACAGGAATCTATCCCTCCAGCATGTTCTATTTATTGTTGTGGTGAGGTTTAGCTCACTAGAGCGCGTGGCTCACAGTGACTTGGATTTCTTTAGGTGGAGCATGTCCATCAATTCTGAGTTGGACATGGCTTTGTAAGTCAGGCAGAGATCACCTCTGAGTAAGCGATATGCCACTGAGTACAGCCAGAGTTTTTTCAGTTGGGCTGCATAGGACATATGTTTGAGACCAGTAATCCTCTTGGTGAGGTACTTTTGTGGTCTTTCCAGCAGTTGGAAGTGTCTTGTGAGCTACATCCCAAATAGGGCATTGTACTCTATGATGGGTCTAATGAGTGACGAGTAGAAGGTCACTATAACCTATTTATTTCTAGATGCGAACCCTTTAGTAATTAGATGGGCCACATAGAAGGATTTCCTAACTACTTTAGCAATATAATTGTCAAAGGAGAGATTACTATTTACCTGGGTCCCCAGATCTCTTATTATCTGTTCTGTATTAATGGGGCTGCCACCTATGTGGCAATTCGTGGGTGTTTTGTTTTTCCCAAATGGGATGACTATGCATTTTTTGGCATTTACCTTGAGGCCATGACTTTGACACCAGGTGTCCACCTCAGTAAGGCCCTTTTGGAGGATGTCCATGTCAGCCAGAGAGTCTATTATGTCTCCCAGTTTGTAGTCATCGGTGAACTTGGTTAGCCATAGTCCTCCTGTGATTGCCTGTACTTCTGAGAAGTATATAGTTTCATAGTTTCATAGTTTAGTACTAGGCTATCTGCCCTGGGGCATTTGCAAGTCTAGCCCTAGAGATGTGGCTTTCGCCACCCCATGTAGTGGTACTAAGGTGTACAGAATACATTTAGAATACTGTGTCTTTGTCTAGTAGTGATACATTGAAGACCCCCTTACTTATTAAAATTAGTTTACTGTGCCTCTGTCAAGTTGCGACACAGGGGTGACCCCCGGGGTAAACCTACGATCTCCCATCCACTCTTCAAGATTTCTCTTGAAGAGAGTCAGTGAGGGGCTCTGCCTAACATGAACTGGGATTCTGTTCCAGAGTATGGTAAGCCTCTGAGTTATGAATCTGTCCCTCCAGCATGTTCTATTCATGTTTGTACTGAGGTTTAAATCTTTGGCTCTCGTGGTTCTTATGGATTTGGATTTTTTGAGGTGGAGCATGTCCATCAATTCTTGGTTGGACATGGCCTTGTACGTTAGGCACAGATCACCTCTGAGCAGGCAGTATGCTACTGAATAGAGCTGGAGTTTCTTTAGCCTGGTAGCATATGACATATGTTGGAGACCCTTGATCCTCTTGGTGAGGTACTTCTGGGTTGTCTCTAGCTGTTGTAAGTGCTGGGTGAGGTACATACCAAATGGGGCATTGTACTCAATCATGGGCCTGATAATGGAGGAGTACAGGGGCACGATGACCTCCTTTGATCTGGATGTGAACCCCTTCATGATAAGGTGGGCAAGGTAGAAAGTCTTTCTAACCACTTTGGCAATGTGGGTGTCAAATGAGAGGTCACTATCAACTTGGGTCCCCAGGTCTCTGATTACTTTTTCCGTACTCAGTGGGTTACTGTCTATGTGATAATTTGTGGGTACTTTGTTTTTCCCAAAGGGGATGACTATACATTTCTTGGCATTCAGTTTAAGGCCATGATTCCGGCACCAGTTGTCTGTTTTGGTGAGGCCTTTCTGTAGGATGTATGTGTCAGCTGGTGTATCGACTATGGCGCCTAGTTTGCAGTCATCTGTGAACTTTGTCAGCCACAACCCTCCCATGTTTGCTTTCACATCTGAGAAGTAAATGCCGAACAAGAGGGGTTCCAGGACAGAGTCCTGTGGGACACCACTTGTGAGTGGCTTTGAGTTTGACATGGCTCCCGCAATTTTGACTTTATGGGTTCTGTTCTTTAGCCAGTTTGCAACCCATCTTGTGACACATGGATTTACTTTTAAGCTGTTTAGCTTATCTATGATCCCTGAGTGGGGTATTGTGTCGAAGGCTTTAGCCAAGTCCAGGTAGGCTGTATGGACTGCCTTGCCCTCATCAATGGCTCTAGTGACTGTTTCGAAAAAGTCAACCAGGTTCAAAAGGCAGGATCTGCCCTTTACAAAGCCGAACTGGGTGGGATCAAGTGTCTGTAGGTCCCCAATGTTGTTGTTTATGAGTTCCATAATAATTCTTTCCATAGCTTTGCAGACCAGGCTGGTTAAGCTTACGGGGCGGTAGTTCCCAGGGTCTGTAGTGGAGCCTCCCTTGTGGAGTGGGACCAGTATTGCTGTACACCAGTGTTCAGGTACATATCCTGTAGTAAGGCTAAGGTTAAATAACATTTTATATGCAGGTTTAGCTCCTCTTGGAGTTCACGTATCACGCAGCCGGGGATACCATCAGGTCCCATAGATGCTGTGTTTTTAGCTTTGCTGAGGGCGGTTCTCACCTGGACATCAGAGATGACAGGGAGGTAACATTCAGCTGGGATGAGTATTTCTTCTTTTGGAGGTGAGGGAGGGGAGAAATTTGCACTGAACCTGTCTGCCAGAATGTTGGCAATATCTGTGGGTTCGTAATTTTTGTCGTTGTGTACTAACTCTGAGCATATCTGAGGGTTTCACCAGGTTTCTAACATAACTGAAGAATGCCTTGTGGTTATCTTTAGTGTCCTTGGCGATTTTTCTCTCAAAGTTGGCCTTGGATGTTATTATGAGAGAACGTAACTTTCTACTAGTGCTGATCAGAGATGCCTTCCCTTTATGGGATTTTGCTCTGTCTTGCAGTAGCTTCCTTCTTTTGTTGTATAATTTGTTTATGGCTGGGGTCCACCAGACAGGACACTTTCCTTTGGTGGAGAGGGTCTTGGTTTTATTTGGGATTGCACGATCCATGCATTCTTGGAGATGTCCGTAGAAAGCATTTGTGTAGGATTCAGCATTGTGGGATGTGGTTTCCATTGGCCCTGTGGGCTTAAATGATACCATCTCAGTCTTAAGAAGTGTAAAGTCGGCTTTTGAGAAGTTTCTCACTGTAGTCTTTTGTGCTGGGGGTGGAGGTGGTAAATGTATATCCAGGGTGATTAGTTTGTGGTCAGATCTCACCAGTGAGGGGAATACTTCTGGTGTGAAGCATTTTGTCCCCATGTTTGTGATGATCAGGTCTAGTATATTTTCCCCCCTTGTGGGAGAGGTGACTAGCTGTTCCATTGCATTTGAGTTTATGAATTCCAGGAATCTTTGGGCTAGGGTGTTAGGGCTAGAATAGTGCACCCAGTCTATGTTAGGGTAGTTGAAGTCTCCCAATATGATGGTATTTGGTGAGACATTCATATCTTCCAATGTCTTCAGGAAGGCTGAGTGGGGTTCTTGAGAGTGGGAGGGTGGTCTGTAACATGCAACCAGTTGTATAGCAGTTTTGCCTACGGTTAGCTGCACCTGGATGGTCTCCGATGCTTCATGAGTTGCCACTAACCTGGAGGTGTGGGTAGCCTTGATGAATATGGACACTCCCCCTCCCTTTGTGGTTCGGCCCGGGTTTTGGGGCCGAAAATCATGATACGAGGTAAAGCCTGGTAGCGCTGGGGTGCTCTCAGGAGCCTTGAACCAGGTCTCGGTTACAGCGCAGACATCGATGTTCTCCATACTGAGGAATGCTTCGAGAGCCTGCATCTTGAGATTTAGACTTCTGACGTTGAGCAGCATTACCCTTAATTTTTTTCCATTTTTGTTTTCTAAGGAGGTGGGTTCGTCTTTTGAGCCTTGCCTAAAAAAGGCACTATGGGGGTGGCAAGAGCCTTAGCCAATATCCGGAAGCCCAGTGGTGACAGGTGCAAGCCGTCCCTTGTGAAGCAGAGTGGCTTGTCCAGCATGTCATCCCAAGCAGACAGACATTGGATCCCCCTAGAATGACACCAGTAATTGAGCCAATTATTAAAGCTGATCATCTTGTCTTTGTATTGTGGCATCATTCTTGGTGAGGGCAAGATGCTGCTCAGGGTCAGGGTCATACCAGCCTGGGCTACATAATCAGAGAGCTCCTCTATGTCTCTTTTCATGTAGTCCAAGGAGGTACGTCTCAGGTCATTCACGCCGGCATGGACAATGACGGAGTCATATTTGCACATACTTTTGAGTGACCTGAGTGCGTTTGTTATATGGCGGATCCTAGCCCCTGATAGGCAGCTTACCGTTGCCCTCTCCTTGCTCAGCCTGATAAGTGGGACATCACTGTGTCTGACTATAGAGTCACCTATCACTAGTGTATCAGGCATAGTGTTTGGCCTTAAGGGCTGTGATTTATTGACACACCGATTTATTGAAGTATGTGTTGCATGTGTTATGTTTTGAGGTGGTGGATTTTTGGGTGTCTGCTTTGGGAGCCTCTGTTGTTTTGGTAAGTTTTTTAATAGAGCCTCCGAGTATGTTTTTGTGTTATTATGTGCTTGATTTGCAGTTGGGGTAGGTCTATGTGTGACTGGGTTTGTTGTGTGTGTGGTTACCTTCTCCTCCTGTCTGGTCTTGCCAGTCCTGAGTTGAGAGAGTTCAGCCTCCAGTTTGGCTATATAGTTGCATCTCTCACATGTATTTGTGTTTGTTGGGAGGAGGAGAGGGTTGTCTGTGTACATGAGACAATTATAGCATTGTCTCAAGATTCCCAGATTAACCAGCTGAACAGGAGAAGATGCTAGCAATCTACCACTCGACATGCTAGAATATTATAAGAGAGTGGTGTGCCTTTAAGGGACGTGGTTTGGGTGGTAAGTGGATGTAGTGCTACTTAAGTTTGAGAGTGCTTACTTAGAAGAGAAGCTTTGAGAACAAGTGCTAGTCTTATAATATAACGATTAAACTGGTTATTCTAAGAGTAGAGCTTTCTAAGGGAAAATTTGAAGAGCAGACTTGGCGGAGCCAGAAAAAGTTTAACCCTGTTTAACCGGCGCTGCGCTATGCGCACAATCGCGCAAAGCCGATTGCTGAACATAGGGGTCCCAGGACTGAGCCTTGCGGGATACCACTTGTGACTGGTTTAGAGTCGCACCTGGAGCCCGCTATTCTTACAGTGTGAGTTCTGTCTGTAAGCCAGTTGGCAACCCATCTCGTGACGTAGGGATTTATGTTCAGGCTGGTGAGTTTTTCTGAAAGATTAACTTGATATGTTGTTTTAAACTATTATGTACATTAATTGCCTTTTTTAAATTTTAGAAAAATATGTTAGTGTGTTTTTAAATGTTGGTGATTGATACTAACTTGTCATTGGTTGATGGATTTTTATAACAGTATTTAAAGTGGAGAGATTAATTGTAGAAACAACTCTGAGGAAGCCTATGGTTTTTTACCTTGGCGAAAGTGCTTAGTTGTTCTTTTCTGAGCAATAAACTTATTGTGACTGGTTACGATTTCGGTAATTCATGTTTGCTTAAGTTTTGAGTTTTTCTGTAATACCCGAGTGGGGAATGGTGTCGAAAGCCTTGGCGAGGTCAAAGTAGGCTGTGTGAACCACCTTTCCCTCATCTATGGCCTTGGTGACTGTCTCGAAGAAGTCAACCTGGTTTAGTAGGCATAATCTGCTCTTAACAAAGCTGAAGTGGGTCAGGTCAAGTGTTTGGAGGTTCCCAATGTCTTTGTTAATGAGTTCCATGATGATGCGCTCCATAGCCTTGCACACCAGGCTAGTCAGGCGTATGGGGCAATAGTTACCAGGGTATGTTGTGGCACCTCCTTTGTGGAAAGGAATAACCATTGCTGTGCGACATTCTATGGGCACATAGCCTGTGGAGAGGCTGAGGTTGAACAGCATGTTTAGGTGGGGGGTTAGTTCGTTCTGTAGTTCGTGCAAGACGCAGCATGGGACGCCATCTGGTCCCATTGATGCTATGTTTTTGGCTTCTGAAAAGGCTGTTTTTACCTGTGTGTCTGTGATTTTTGGGACAGTACACTTTTCCGGTATTGTTGTGGGCCCATTTGGAGGTGAGATGGGGGGTGAAGTTTGCACTGAATTTATCTGCCAAGATGTTGGCAATATCAGTAGGGTCAGTATATTTTGTGCTATTTTGCACTAGTTCAGTGCATATCTGCAAGTTGCCACTTAGATTCTTAATATAGCTAAAGAAGGCATTGTGGTTATCTTTTGAATCCTTGGCTATTTTTCTTTCGAAGTTAGCCTTGGATGATTTCATGAGGAACCTCAGTTTCTTACTGATACTGATCAGGTATCTCTTTCCTTCTTGGGATTTGTTTTTTTCTGAACTAGTTTCCTCCTTCTGTTGTATAGCCTGTTTATTGCAGGGGTCCACCAAACTGGTTTCCTTCTCTTAGAGAAGTGAGTCTTGGTTTTGCTAGGGATGGCATGATCCATGCATCCTTGTATGTGCTCATATAGTGCATTTGTCATTTATGACATAGGCAAACATGCATATATATAAAAGAAAACAAACCATGTTAACATGTCCACAGTTACAAACATTTTTCATCTCATATCTGCTTTTATACAGTTATCATCAATCCAACATTACATAAACTGATCAGTTCCTGCTTTCCCTTAAACCTCATTCCTCCTCCAAAACATTATTCTGCATGTATTGTTCCCACAATTTCCATTTTATTCTATGCCATTTGCTCATACTCTTTTCTAAAGATCCCACTTCTAGTTCTTTTATCTCTGTTACAATATTCCCTACTTCAGGTACAGTTGGTTTAGAATTTGATTTCTTTTTCTGATAATTGCTTTTTGGGCAGCCACCAGAAATAAACTTAACAAGGCCTTATTATGTCTAGGCAATTCAAATCCTGCAATCCAGTTTAAAAAAAAGCATGTCCTTAGTTACACCCATTTTCTCAAACAATATTTCTGAAAGAGTACTCTGTAGGCACTTTTTTAAAGTCTGCCAACTCATCACACTCACAAAATATATGTTCCCAGTTACCTCATTCTTCCACATCACACCTCCAACATCTGCCATCTACCTGAGGAAAAATTCTTTGGAGTCTGCTTAGGGTATAAAAATACCTCGGCAACACTTCCAGACCAAAGTTTTAAATCTTCAAGACTTTGTTGCATATTTGGAAGCCATACATCTGTCCTCCCATTGTTTCTCTGTGAATTGCTTATCCAATAACTCTTCCCAAACTTTTCCAACCTCCTTTGTCTGATTCCAGTTATTGTGCAATAGTTTATATGCCTTACTAATTACCTCTTCTTTAACAGCAGTTTCTGTTCTAGATTAAAAAAAAAACTCAACCAGTGCAGGTTTTTCACTTAGGATTCCCCTATCCCTTTCTCTTTGTCTGTACACTGAAATCAATCCTTGATAGGGAAGGAAATCTCTAGCCTGCAGTCCAAATGTTTTCTTGGCCTCATCCCATTCTATTATCTTTCCCTCTCTAGTTACTGGCTCCAATACCTTGCCAGTTTTCTCCAGTAAATTCCAGCCCCCTCTTGTCTACTTTCTGTACCTAAAATTGCAGTCATCCCTATTAGCAGACGTTCCTTTCTCTATCCTCATGTTGGCTTAACTCTCAGAATACTTCTGCTGCTTTGTTAATATAATACTCTGTCTGGCTGTTATTATTCTCCTTAAGAATAAGCATCCAAAATCCTATTCTGTGCTTATTTCTTGAATTTCCCCCTGCTTCATCATCATCCCTTTCCACTTTGAATTGTAGCTTTGTGCTTGTGTTTTATATATATATATATATATATATATATATATATATATATATAAGCTTTGACTGTAGCTCAAAAATATCCCTAGGCATTGCATTATTTTTAAACTAGTATGTTGCTCTCCACCACAGCCTATCATTTGGCACATCACAGTGCTGTTTGATCTCCACTGCTATACAGAAAAAAGGATGAAGTATCATGATATGGAACCATTCTGGTAATAGGGGAAGGTTTTATCCTTTAATCTACCCCAAAACACTATATTCCCTTTGGTAGACAATGAAGCCATTTAAGTCAATAGGTGAGAATGAGCATTTTTAAGTATCTTGCCTGATTGCAGTTTCTGGTAGAGGACAGAGACTCCAACTTGAGAAGACAAAGTTCAACTTCAAATTTATTTATTCATGTTATCATATCAGAACTGTAATTAAGTTATCTGACACCCCCTCTGGGCACCCTCTACCCTGTGCAGTTTTCTGATCGGCAGCCCTGTCTAATGTAAGCCGGGTAGCAAAAAAAAAAGTACTCTCAGAGTTCTGCCCTGAACTCTGAAACTATATTAAACTACTTGCAATAAATGTAACAAGTGGCTTGCTACAGTTAAAGTACTACACACAAAGAACATCAGCACTTCGGCTGCCACAACAATTACAGTATGAGCATTCAGCAGCTGAAAATTGTGTCTAGTAAGCTGCCTCCATTGTCCAATCCTATCCATACCTCTGACTTTTACCTTAATACAGATACCAGTAAAATATGAAGGGATGGAATGAAATGGGAGAAGTGCAAGAGAATATCTGTAGCAGATTGCATGTGATGATGGTACATGCACATAGGCCGTATGAAATACATTGAATACTATGCTTTTGACGTATTGTACACCAACAGTTTTAAAAGTTGTTAAAGACTTCATTCTACCACACTTAAATTTTTATCTTTGTGTATGTATGCCTGTGTGTGTGTGTGTGTGTGTGTGTGTGTGTGTGTGTGTGTGTGTGTGTGTGTGTGTGTGTGTATACGTGTGTGTTTGTGTGTGTGTGTGCCCACATGGGACCACCTGTATAACTTTCAAAAACCAATTAATCAGCACCTTCAAGTATTGATATGAGGAGGGTGTAGCTAGCCAGCAATGTAGAAAGATGTGCCTCAAGCAACACTAGAGAACAAATTACGTTTTTCTCCCTCCTTTGTTACTCTAAGACCATCCGTTACTTTTTCAGTAATGCACATCATATCAGCAGCTTGTAGATCCCTTTGTGATTGAACTGCACACTAACTTGTCAGGTTTATGGTGGTGCTGCGGTAGCATTGTCGCCTCACAGTAAGATGTTGTCCTGTTCGATTCTCAGCTAGAGCGTCTTCTTTGTGGAGACATGCGTGAATGGGCGTACCTTCGTTGAAGGTTGTGCATCAGAGCTGGCAACTCAGCACGTAAAAATCTACTGCCAATCATTAGCAGACCGGAGTTCCGCTGTGGCGACCCCTAACTGGGAAAAAGCCAAAAGACACAACAACATTATCGAACTAAGGAGGAGTGGAAAGAGTGCTGTACATTATGCTGAAAACCACAAAAGACTCATAACTGGCAATTATGAACTTAGAGATTGAGCGCATAATGATCATAGTGGCAAAAACCCTCAAGGAGATGGCCTCTATCAAAACAGAGGTAGCTGAGTACCAAAAATGCTTGAGGGATATGTGTCCAAGCTGCCTTTTTTAGACTCGGCTGTGAATATTCAAGCAAGTCAACTGTGAGATGTAAGTGTTTTGTGACAACACAGAGTGGACTGCTTCAAACATTTTAAGCTTAAATAGAAGATTTTGAGAACAGGATGAGGAGAAGGAATAATTTAAGGTTAGTGTGACATGGAGGATTTAGTAATGCTTTTAATTAAAAAAATTCCAGATGCATTGAACTTAATATTCACCAGTGAATTAGTAATAAAACATATGCACAAGACATTAAGGTCATCTGGACCCCATGTTCTCCCCCATAACACAACATCTTCCATTGTTTAATTAATGAGATAAAGAAGTTATTTTGCAGATGAGGACATTTTAGTTAATGGGGCATAATAATCACTTCACATGCTATATTTTAAAAACTAAGGCCTTTAAAGAAAAGAAGTTTGAGAACAATGCTGCAAAAACAATGTACCCACACAATTTAGATACCCATTTAAGTCACTAATTAAATGACAAAATAAGACCTATTTTTTTTTTTTTTATCTTTTGACTCTGCTACGATTTCTGCAGACTAACTTGCTCCCTGGAGTTGGGGAAAAGCCAACAGATTTAACCAATAAGGAGCTTGATCAAGTCTCTATACCTGAATCTAAAGATGCGCTGGATTGGGGAAATTCAAAGCACTTCAGGTGTCCAACTAATCTGATTAGCTTAACAGCCATATATAGCAGAGAACCTGCAAAGGCCCTCTACAGAAAAAAAAACACCCAGACATCATAAATTGCCCCAACCAGTTGGATCACATGGTGCAACTGAAAAACATTATAATCCCCTTGCAGATCTTGAAACAGAAGACACAATGGAAACCAGCTCTCCACTGATTATTTCTATTAAAAGAACTCCCAGTGAAAATGTAGAGCATATTTCCAAGGATGTTCTTTCCACTAAAACAATTGAACACTTTACTAACAAACCCTGCAAATCCAATATGAATAAAAGTGGGAAATCACATCCTCCCAAACAGAACACTTGATATAGGTGTAAAGAGCTGAGTAGCACTTTATGTTATTACTAGAAGGTGGTTGTTCTAAAACCTGTCCAAACATTTTGCACTATTTGTGATGGTTCTTCATATGATCAAGTTTTCAGTTTGGCAATATTATTCTTGTTTATTTATACTTTATAAATTGTTCTGAATGTTATTGTTACCTTTATGTTATAGTTTTGTGTGCTTTGATTAATATTACAGGACTGAATAATCCTCATAAAAGGCATGTTATAATGAAATGGTTGATTACAGTCAAGGTAGATGTAATCTGTTTATAGCAGTATAAAATAGCACAGAGTAATATTTATGTGCTTAATAATTTTTGGCAGAGGTCCCTAGTGTATACTTTGAACAAGACATCTAAGGCAGGTGACCATATTGGGTTTAAGCATTCTTTAAGGTGTCAACTACTGGAGAAGTTTGCTGACAAACAGGGAAAGAGTCTGTTGGCAAAAATACAATCTGACATTAGAGGGATAGTTTTTTTTATGGCCCTAATAAAGATCAACCCATTTTTTTTTGCAAATTTCTTTGGGGAAATAAATAGAAGTAATCTTAGTGGAGTTCCATTATTCATCAATTTTAATATAGCTATAGACTCTGGGAGGTACCAGATACTCCCATAACATGACAGGCATGCACATTTGCAACACTAATTTATGAATGCTTACATATGGAAGGTCTAGTTGATATTTGACACTTACACCATCTGTTACAGCATGAATATACTTTCATTACTTCCATTAAATTCTCAGCAAGCAGGTTAGATTATTGTCTACTGACACAATAAATTATTAAAATTTTAACTCATCTGATCTAATAAAAGTCCTCATGTTGCACTAGCAATTCAGTATGAAGGAGAGCAGAATTCCCCCAAAAGCTTTGGAAGATGGACCTCTTATATTCATCCTTCTGTAATTAGGGAATGCATATGATCAGAACTAGACCTCCCTGAGCTATATGGATTACTTCTAGAAGTCACATTAACTTTTAGGAAGGAACCAGATAAGTGAATATGCTTAAACATTTTAATGAATACTCCCCTAGGTAGCAAGCCTATTGGGATGTATTGGGAATCCTTAACAATTCAATTGCAGTTAATCTGTAAATGGGCAAAAGCTCAGATTTATAGAACTTTAGATAAAGAATTTGAGCACTTAAGATATTAAGTAAAATCCCTACTCCAGCATTGTCAGAAAACCAAGATCAGAGATGCCACTGTTTTGAAACTGTATACACAACAACATAAGCTTTTACTGAGTCAGGTAGTACGATAGGCAACTGAGTTCCTGGACCATGGACAAACTTTTAGTATATAGGCTTTAAGAAATAAGGATTTAAAATGTATGTAGCATTTTTTTATCAGCAAAAATTATGTAGTTACTCATAATAAAGACATATGCACTATTTTTAAAGCTTTCTTTTAAGAATTAAATACTGATTTGAGTTCTTGGGATAAGACTTTCTCTTTCTTCACCAGCATCAGTTGTAGAATCTTACACCTACTCTCACATACTCAACAACAGTCCTTTGTTGCACCCCACTACAAAGAGGTAGGATAAGCCATTAAGGTCTCCTCTAATCAGAAAACACCAGCTCCAGACAGGATAAATTCTGGGTTATTTAAAGTCTTAGTGCTGTTAATGGGAAACTCACTTACCCATCTTTTTTCACATTTTCAGACAGTCCCAGGTGTTAATCCTTCATGAAGATTGTTAGTGCTAACAGTGCTATTCAAGCCAAATAAGGCACCGAGGAGGCATATAAATTGCAGAGTTATCTGCCTGCTTAATGTTGAACGTAAGTCTTATTCTTGGATCCTTCTTAAGAGGTTAATGTGACTTCTTCCAGAAGTAATATATATAATCCAGGCAGGGGTTGTTAAAGGGAGTTCTATAACTGATCATATTCATTCCCTAATTTTATACACACAATGCCTTGTTCAAGTCATAACACCACCAGCAGTGGTGATGATAAGATTTTGAAAAATCCTTCAGTTTTATTTTTAGGAATATATATGAGAAGTAATATAAGTTATTCGATGTTCCCCTCAATTCACTATTGCAACACAAATTCTGCATTAGTTGCCTTGTTCTAGTGTTTTAGTTAAAGGCTTACTATTTAATACCTTCCAGATTGAGAAGAGTACATGTCTGGATCTGGTGTTTTATGATTATAGGAGACTTTAATGGCCCACTCTTTCTCTGTGAGCTGGCAAGCCTCTTAACAGAGAAATTGCCCTTTACTCAAATATTTTTGAATGTTCCTTGCAAGGAGAACAGACTGAAACTTTCTCATTTGCAGATGATTTTTTTGGGTTTGTCCTAGATTCCCACATATGATTTGGCCCATTTGCTGAATTTACTACACAAATTACTAATACTTCTGGGTTAAGATGTAATACGTATAAATCAGAACTTATCCCTTTTTAATGTAATAGTTGGTGAACTGTGGACTAGGTACCCTGCTTTGGGAATCCCATGGACTAAATAACTATGTATCCTCTTACTTCCCCATGGACTAAATATCAAGGCATCCTCCTACCCTCCATGGAATAAATACCTATGTATCCTCCTACCCCCTCATGGGCTAAATACCTAGGTATCCCCCCATAGACCAAATACCTAGGTATCCTCCTACCCCCCCATGGATTAAATACCTATGTATCCCCCTATCCCCAAGGAATTAGTACCTAGCTATCCTTCTACCCCCTTCTTATCTTGTTATGTTTGATTTAAACCTAAAGAGGATATGGAGATATGTTATTTATGAATGTATTGTGGGAGGAGACATAACTCTCCATATTTATCTGCAGTGTAGCTTTTAAATATATTTTGCTCCATTATTATTTTATATTTTTAAACATATACCATGAGTAAGCCTAACAGGTAGATTATTAAGGTTACACTTTTTCTTATTAAGTGTGCTTGGTATAACAAGAGATACAGAGTGCTGAAATATGTTTTGCATGTACCAATGTTGCATTTTGGGCTGGAAATTCTACATCACTCATTATACTGATTTTTCAGTTGAATGCTAAGAATCCTCCAATTTAGGCCATGTTAGGGAGTTGAATTTTAAACAGCGAGGCCCCATGAGCTCTACATTGGTGCTTTTGTTCTCTTCTTAGAGATTTGAAACCATATTCCAATATAGAATCCACTTTTAGTTCACTGCAAAGTTTATATAAAGTTGACCATCCAAAGAGGTATTGTAGGGGCTATATCACCTTGTTGAATGATGAAAAGAGCGAATGCTCTTTCATCGATCTGACAAGGTTGAAACCCCTAAAGCGCAAAGACACAGACCATCGATTTTTTTTTTCCCAGGGAAAAAAAACATTGGGCCGTCTTTGGGACTTTGCCATTCCCTTCACTATGGTGCGATCTCGGAGTTGGTATATTTAAGTAGGGGGGTTGTGGGGGGCACACTTAAACTTTTTTTTTTTTTTTTTTTTTTTTTGTGGAGCAGTGATTTTATTTCCCTGGGGAAAAAAATTGCTTTCCATGTCTTCGCTTTTTATGGGGTTTTAACCTTATCGAATCTATGAAAGAGCGTTTGCTCATTTCATTGTTCAATAAGGTAATATAGACCCATATGTGGATACGTAATTCCATTATGGAAATGAGCAGCTTAAAAAAATTGATGGTACATTATACCTGGATGAACAGCTGAGGAAGGTTGGTTTGTATTGGTTATTTGACCTAATTCAAGACCTTAATGGATCATAAGAATTTTCTCCTTTACTTCAAGCTATATGGAATCTGCATAAAAAAGCGCATTGGAGATATTTAAGTATTAGACACAAGATTTTGTCTTCTACTTTTAACAATTTTTTTTTTCCTTTTTCCCTTTATTCCATTTTGAAAATGATTTTAATATATAAGGAAGAACTACAATGATAGTTATGTAAGAGTTTCTATTATAAATAATTTGCTAGTCATAGGTGGTGCCAAAGAATCCCAGATGAAACTTCATACCTTCCAAAAAGAAATTACGCCAACTTTCTCAATTAAGGGTGGGTTGGGAGGGTGGCCTAATGGTTAAAGTGTTTGCCTTACAAACACAAGGTGCAGGGTTTGAATCTTTCAAGGGATAATTGGCTAGGCTTAAAATGGCTCCCAAGGGCAGTTAGCTTAATACTAATCTATGAACCTATGAACTAGGGAAGAACACAAAATTATTAGCTTGTTTGCCCACTTAAAAATCATTCCTTTATCTTTTTGAAAACCAGATTTATTTTATGTTTCAAGAGTACTGGACAACTGAATGAATTATCAAACAAGTGGTGTACTAATAGATATGTGTATAATGGATATCATGCAGAGGTGCATACATTTTGGCAATGTAAGCCTGTTCATTAGCTGTGGATTGGCAGAGACTGTCTTTTTTATTTTGTTTTATCAGGCTGGTTGAAATAGTAAATTTCATGTTAAATACAGCTTTACTTCTACACAAGATGTTTTTAGAGGGTACCCTCCAAAGCACAAGTCTGTGGGAATTAGGTATCATAGTTAGAGCATATATTGTCTCAAAATGGAAAACACCAAAGGATTTAAAACAGTGACAACCTTGTCCTGGATTAAGACGTATGCAAAATACCTTTCTGCCCCTTTGCCTGGGACAGAGTCTATGCAGCTTCTTAAACAGAAAACACCAGGGTCTAGAAGGAGAGAACAAACATGGTGGATTTTTTTTCAACTTGTTGAAAAAGGTTTAATCTGCCCTGTAAGCATTGATTAGTTATCTAAAATTTCATAGCATTTAGTCAACTCTAAGTTTTTATTTCATACTCTTGTAAATATTGTACATAGTTATCATTGTTGTGCAGTTCAAGCTTGTTTCTTTCACATTGCCTGAATTTGTATTTCCTTTTATTAATTGATGATAAAGGTTTTAATCATCTTTGGTGCATGTGGTGGTCATTTTTTCCTTATACAGTGTGACGTTTCTCCAATAAATACTTAATAGTCCCCAACTAATCTTATTTAATAGCTACAAATAAAATGATCCTTGGTCTTGCTTTATTATACCCCTCAGGTTACTAATACTAATCAATGCACAGAAGGGCTTCTGTGCTGGACACAATACATCTACTGCTCTAGTTTTTCTTCACTGGAAAGAGGCTGCCCTACAGGAACGTATATTTACAGACCATTGCAGGACCTTTGAAATTATTCACTATTCAAAAGTAATACATAAGCTTAATGCTGCTTTACTTAATTCACATAACATTGATAGTACAGAAGTAATATCTGCACACTAGCACAGGCAAATACTCTGCAAGAACCCATCAAGGCACTATACTGGGCCTCATATTGCTTTCCCTATTTATTAATTATATTATTACCTGCATTCAACCAACTAACCAATGAACACCATACTGTATTGCAAATGACATCATTCTATATGGAAATGTTCTCACTTCTGCAGCTGTCTAAACAGTTCTGCAAAAGGACTTCTCAGCTGTCTGCAAATGGCTTATGAGTAATCAACTTATTCTAAATGTGACCAAAACAATAGCCATGCCTTTTGGCAGAGATCAAAACTGCAAAACCTTACCTGTTAAACGTTATCAAACACAAAAAGATACCTGTAACAGCAGTGGACAAACACAAATATATAAGACTACCTCTGAATTCAGTACCCAGGTCACTGTCATTGAACACTCATAATGACCTGGGAGTTTTAAAAGTCTCCAGTCAACTGAAAGCTGCATACCCCATCTCCAACCACTTAGAAAAGGCATCTAGACAAGTTCTAGTTAAGAATGTCTTTATTCCTAAATGAGTATTCTGTACTAGCTGTCTCCCTGTACTCAGCCTGTAACACCAATGAAATTTAAACAACCACATATTCTATCTATAACTTTTTCATCCCCTCACTCCCAACAGGAGTAGCACTTCATCACCTTAAAAAGCCAACTGTAACAGCTTGGTCCATCCTTCTGTTATCTACTGTTACCTTTAATATATTGAAAAGACAGATTCTATACCCCCCTTGGAAGCAGGCTACAGTTAAAGTCCTCCCCAATTCTTTAGGAATCATGAAAAATAATGGTGTGACTGTAACAGGAACATTGCCTTTGAACTCAGTTATGCAGAAACAAGCTTTGGTGAAATTGTACCTTATAAGTGGAACCATTTCCCCACAGAACTCAAACTCAAGCAAATTAGAGAATACTTAACTTTTCATGGGAATAAAAACTAGTAGAACATGTTAATGATGTATATACATGTTCCTGCTTTTGTGACAAATAGCAAGAATGTACAGCAATCCTCTTCTCCAATAAACACCCTATCCTATTATTCTAATTAAGCAGTTGGACTTGCAAGGTCACAAGCACAAAGCATCACCATTGTAAATATTTAAACAGTCGTTGTCCCCTCTGGGTTAGGAAGACACACTTTACTACTAATGGTCTTAAATATTACCCTCAAATGATCTGTATGGACACACCATCCTAAAAAAATAACAGCAAAATTAGAGCAGACTCACACTGTGGTCCAAAAGTATAGTTGACTTTCATTGGTTATCACATGCATGCACATTCATGCAGCAAACGCTACAACAAAATAGAGATGTTCATTATCTACCACTGGAAAATATCTTTCATGGAAAAAATGCTGAAATGTTATCAATTTAGTATCATTCTATATTTCAATGTATCATTTTGGTTATATCTGTATAACTCTGTTTAAGCTCGGAAACAAAACTCATTCTGTAATGTATCATGCTGAACACATATGAGCTTAGCTTTATCTACATAACGTTTTAACATTCACATTGATGTAATTCTCATGTTGTAATCCACATAACTATGTAACAAAGCTCACTAACACATATGTAGTTCTCGTGCTTTATATAGAGCTTTAACAAAGTTCAATGACATTGATCAGTGCACTTATTTGATAAGCAAAAAATAAATATACAAAATAAATAGATGCATTCTATATACCTTGTTGAACTGAGCTGATTCTGTTGATTTACTTATCAGCTGCTATCTGTCTAACAGTAAGTATACAGCATTCATGTGGCTGACCACATTTAAAAAATGGTTATATCTTAGTCATATTTCAGTGGGGTTTCAGTATGTTACGTAACACTGGTACTGAGCAAGTCAATCTCAAAATGCACCATTATTCATTAATTATTTATTAGATTAAGTTTGGGACAGGCGTCTTCAAGAAGTATGTCATACTACATGGTATTAGACACAGATGTAAGTACTCTGAATATTTTATTTGATATTTTATTCATTCAGTATTTTACAATAAAAGGGACAATGTTCAGTATTTGTTGTACAGTTAAGATATGCCCATATTTTTCAGAGAATATAACAAGCATCACTGGTTACAAATCTTAAATCCAAGCTATATTTACTTTTTTCTAATCCAGAAGGTGAAAACATAAATGTTGACATAAATCTTCTTAACAATAAGACATAAATGTGCATTATGTATTGTTTCTGAAGAAGGTAAAAGAAGAAAATATGTTAAAATGTTTATAATAACATCATAACCAACAATCCTAAAAATATATTTGTGAGATGAATGCAGTCACATAAGTTGTTCAATTTATGACTTTTAATTGTCAGTGTCATCAGCTACTACCTCATCAATATACTTCAGAAATGGGATTGCTACCCTTTTTCAGACTTTGGCTAAAACCTTTTTTTTTCCATTTTGTAAGGGAAATTTTCTGATGCCAAGACAGTCTTTTTATAAATATTTGTACACCTCAGCAGTTTTGTGCAGCTGATAGACTATTAACAACAGTATGCTATAAACATTAAGCAAAAGGATTTAATAGTCATAAAATATGTGAGACTGTATTTAATCTCATGGATGTAGTCTAACATTTAATCTAGTACTTATGATGGTTTTCAATATTTTGACCAGAGATTTGCAATATATCCATGTATTCAGAATACCTCCAAGATGTAATAGTTGTCATTTTCAGAGTCAGTAAAGGAATAAATATGTTGACTGGTTTGATCTGGGTAGAAGATCATTAGACCATATTTTTCAACTGCGTTGCTTCTTTTTTGTGTGTTTTTTCTTCTTTCTCAAAAATAACAGAGAACTACAAAATACCAGATAGAGCCTTTCCATTATGATTATTTCCAGTATGGACAGATGCACTACATTATCAGACTACTGCCTGTAAATGTCACTAGAGTAAAAAGTATGTGTCTTTGGATTTTGGCATATATACAACATTTGAGCACTGTATTATCACCTTACAGTTGTCAACAGTGCCAAATTAATTTTATACATTTGTATAATATATTTTGTGCATTAGTGTCAGAAAACAACCAGTTACATGCTTGTAAAGTGTTGTTACATTTAGAAGCTTGAAGGAGTTAAAAAATACACAGATATTTGATATTTGGAAATCCAAGATTTCAATTACTAGTATTTACAGAACCCCAAACAGTGGTAATAAAATAAGTATGAGGTGGAAGTTTTGCATAAACACTAATAATTGAAGTGGTATGGCCTTGAGACCAAATAAAATGTGTCCTGTCACTGATCAGCTAGACTTTTTACCCAGCTGATGTTGTTGAGGGTGGTAGGAGAAACTAGTGGTCAGCCTACTGCTGCTGTGATAGAAAAATATATTACCAGCTTAGTGGTCAGGCCCCATGATGTTGCCACTGCAGTCAACTTGATGGTAAAAATAGAAACATCTGTCCAAATGATGGTCTGTGTATACATACAAAATTGTGAATATGACTTCTGACTAGCCTCTCTGGTACATAATAATGCTGATTTTAAAGACGTACTCAATCTTTGAGCACATATTGAGAACATTAGTTTATAAGGTTTTAGATGTTCTGCGTATATCAGAAAACATTTACTCATTTAAGTGCAGTATGTATGCCAGGGTACTTGCATATGGACATGACTCAGAAACTTTAATCTTTACAGTTTGCCCCACAGCTTATATTTTTAGCTCATCATTAGCATGTCATATGCATTATTACACACTTTTGAAACAGACCCACAATAGCCTCACTTACTTTTCTTTCATTGGTGCTTCAAGAAGTAATCCTTAATACATTACTTTTTATTTTTCCTGCCATATTTTTGGTTTGGTTCCTGTTATTGTTAAGAAAACTACTGAGAAAGAGCTATGTAGTTAATCTGTAAGTGTCTATGAAATGTTGTTGATGTGGATTTTTAAATAAATAAACAAAGAAGGTTAAACACTGCACTGCAGAAAGTATCATTTGTCTGAGGCAGATGAGTTAAGAATAAGAAAAAGTAGCACTTGGGTTCTTTGCTTTTTAAATGAGAAGGCAGCAGAAGGTTGTTAATAGTGAGGGACATATATTTATGGATGTATTTGGGGTGTTAGAATTTGGGAGCTGCTTACAATGGCAGTGATTCTGAGGCCAGAATTGGGGTAGAATTGGGACAAGACAGTATTGCATCATATTTTTTTCTGATTTTGTAGCATTAGAGGCATTTTCTTGAGTGTTATTGGAAAGACACATTGCTTTTAGAGCAGATAATTAATCAGTAACATTTCAAAGATCTGGTGAGATTGATAAGGCATTTTGATTTGATTTGTTTGATGTATAATGTAAATATTCAAGCACATCACGGCCCAGGTGAAGGAATTGCTACTAAGGATTCTCTTTCTCACTTTTATTGACTTGCTGTCTAAGACCCTATTGCTGGAGATTAATATCATTCCAGCTTTTCTATCAAGATTTGTTTAAAGCCATCTGAGATGGGATAGAATGGATCTGAGCACAAAGACATTGTGTTTTATCAAAAAGGGGGTTCTGCAGTTTCTACAACAAAAGGAAAACCTGGGTCGCATGACCACTGGCCATTTCCTGGGAAATATGGTAATCTTTTTATACTCTCACTGAGAAAGTTGAGTTGTTTTGAAAGGTAACTGGCAATCAACTTTTTTTTTCTGATCAAGGCAGCTAAATCAGTATTAGAACAGCTGGATTCTAGTGTAAACATTCACGAATATGGGTCCACTCCTGTTTAACTTTATAAACCTCTGACTTGGCAGTGGCTTACTTCTAAAGGAACAAAACAATCTTAGTTTCTTAACTTATATATGTATAAAGGAAGCAAAAGAGATGTCATGAAGTAAGATACAAATGTGTAGTATTAAAAGGTATAATAGTCATTGCAAAGAATAACCAAAGTTTTAAAAAGGTAAATTAAAGGAAAATAAGAAAAAGGTGTAGATGCAAGACTCAGTTACCATGAGTGAGCTTTAAAATTAGTTTATGACATACACAGGGGTCCTAGCAACATGCAAGATTAAAACAAATGTTAAAGCCTAGCTGCATACAGAAACTAGCAAATCTATACAGTCATCATCATCATGATCTGTGCAGTGGTAATGTTTAAGCACTTTGGGGAAGACATTTTGACGTGGTTCTTCTTTTCAGTTATGCTTTCCATATCAAGTTATTTAGTTCTATGCTTTTCTTTACCACCTCAGAATGTAATGTCATATTTTTGCACTTTGCTTTACTTCAGTGTCCCGTTGCCAATTAATGCAATCCTTAAAATTGAGTTTTTCCTTGAGTAGCTGTTGATGCAACTGTTTTTAAATGTTGCCCTTTTGCTTTATTTATTTGCAGATTCCTAGACATATTTGAGCCTTTTATTGATTATCAGGTAACTATTGCTAATTTGCTAGGTTTTTTGTCGGGTACCAAGTATCCCTTTACATACTCTTTCTTTGAACTCTTGCTCTGCTGCTTCGGCATGCTGTGGTCTCCTTCGCATTGTTTTGCCATGATTTTGGTATTTAATGTTGGTGAAATCTGAACATTCAGATTACATTTTTTGGTTTAGATTTGTGTTTGTGAATTGGAGGGGTTATGATGTTTGGTAAACAAATATTATGTAAATAATCTGTCCAGATTATTATAGGCTTTGTCTATGTTTTTGATGTCTGTAAGATGAGAGGCATGCATTGCAGTATAATAAAAGGGTTGAGGCAAAAGTATTGAAAGTGGATTGTGTCAGAAGCATACATTTCAAATGTCAACTGCTGACCTGGATTCATATCAATAGGTAAACATTTCAGTAAATTATAAATAGCATTTAGCACATTGAGTATAAGAATGGTTTAAAACAAAGATCATGAAAAGAAAGAAAGAAAGAAAGAAAGAAAGAAAGAAAGAAAGAAAGAAAGAAAGAAAGAAAGAAAGAAAGAAAGAAAGAAAAGAGAAAGTCATTTGTGAGAGCACGCTATTAAAAACTAAGTTTTGAGAACAGGTGCTGATTGAGGAGATACTTGCAGCACTGGGGAAATAGGTTATGAGCACAGAAACTGGTTGCATCATGCACTGGATGTGGTAGGTACTGATATAGATTGTTAGTAGATCAGATAAGTGAAAGGAAGGCTGGGGAGAGGTTGAATAAGAACATGTAGGATTATTGTCATGAATAGAGGCTGAAAGGTACAAGTGAATGATTTGTGGCCTAGACAGAAGGAGATGCAGCCAAGATGAGATTTGAAGAATGAAAGTAGAGGGGTGAGAAAAATGAAGGTAGTGAGCCAGGGGATGCATGAAGTGAAATAGCAGTGTGAAGTAAAAATAAGGAGGTTGTGAGGAGAAGAGTAGGACATGGCAGGGAAAGGGAAAAGAAAGTAAGTGGTTTTGGGGGGAAAGGATGATAGAGATACAGTCTGTAGATATTATATATCATTATACTGTCCTCAGATAAGTTGAGGAACAGCATATCATGGAATACAATGTGTGGGTGGATAAGAATCGTTGTCTAGCTAGGATCTGGGCAGAAAAACAGCCATATGTTCCTTGTGTGTTGTTTCAGTTGAAACCTGTATGATTTCAACTGAGGTATTTGCTTAAGGACAAGTGAGATGGAGTTCCATATGTCACAGGTGAAGGAGGACCAGAGTGAGTCACCAGTAGAGATGTTTGATGTAATTATTATTAGTTTTTACACTAAAGCATGAAGAAGCTAGATTAATGAGTAGTGCTGAAGGATGTGAGTTAGGTTAGAGTATTTTTTAGGTCTGTGAATAAGGCCTATGTGATAAGTATGTGAGAGAGTCAGGGAGTAAGCAGTTCAGCAGTTCTAGCTATTGTAGCTGCTTTAGTGATACACAGTGGTGAGGGTTTTACGTCACATTAGCAGCAAATGTGGTTACTTTGTTGTAGCATTGCTGAAGTAGTTTGGACTGGGTTGCCTGAAGAATACTGAAAACAGAGACAGCAAAAGAAGAATCAGAAGGAGGAAAGCTGAAGCAGTATATTTTCTAGGGTGTCAAGTTTTTGTTGAGATTTTTTATTACATCTTTTACATGGTAGTCAAATTTTAAGTTGTCTTCAATTATTACAAATTGTAGCTCGGTGTGGATTGTTAATTCAAGTTTTATGCTGTTTGTGGAGATTAGAGGGAAGTAGGATTTCGGGGTAGAGAGTTATTTTGGAGTAGATATGATGAGTTTGGATTTTGGGGGATTAGAAGAAGTTGGTAATCAGGTAGCAATCTTTCAACAGAAGTGAGAGAATCCTGGATTAGTTGTTGTAGTGTATTCACTTTTTTAGCAACACAGACAAGAGTAGAGTCATCCACATATTGGATGATTTTTGCATGTTTCCTTGCTTTGTGGAGGTCACTCGTCAATATATTAAATAAAAGGGGGCTTGTCCACAATGTGCATATATTTTTACTAATGCCTGTTTAATTTTAGACAACAGCATGTCAACAAAGATTTTGGGTTCCAAGGTGCCATGTAATTTCAAATGGGTTGTGTACCTAGCTAAATGAGACACCTGTTCAGCCTTCTATGTAGGGAAGAAGAGAGCGTGTGCTCCAAAAAAAGGATTTATGAACGTACATGTGAAAACAGCAAACACCAGCACCTTAAATAAACATTCATTATAATGTACACATTTTAAAACGTTTTCTTTTTGGTACTTTGAATTTGTCTGACATAAACCCAAAGGTTTGGGGATACCCTTTTAGAATACAGAGAACTGCTTTGGCAGCTAAAACTGGATGCTACCAGTGCTCCAGGTTATTAATGACAATATTTCAATCACCCTGTTCTTAAGCTAAGAGCAGCAAAATTAGTTTTATTTTAGTATTAAACTTCTTGTCTTAGTTAATATTTTGTTGACAATCTAATATACATGTTATGGATATTCCACCCAGAGGTATAACAAGCAAATTCCATTTTGCATTCACAAACTTTATGCGCCCTCCCCCGACAGCTATCATGTAAAAATGGACACATCTCTCAAAAGACTGCCCCCAAGCACTTTGTAAATGTAGCATTTGCATTTGTTTCCCCTAAAACTATTAAAGATATTGTTTTTAGAATAGCAATATCGCACTTGCTGTTGGAGGCATTCATTTAGACAGTTGTACACATAATATGGCCATGAATAAAAAGCCATAGTGATATGATGTTCAGATAACCATATCCTCAGCGGAGTACAAAGAGTATGCCTGACTACACCCTTGATTCCACCTACAGGGTTTTTAAACATAATAGAGTTATATTACACTTTGAATTTACAGATTGTTATGATATGCATATGCACTGTTTTACCTTTTTAATATATATTTATTGATTTTATTCAATAATTTGGATAAATATATATACTTTTACTAAGGTATTTACTCATGCTATCAGAGCTCAATTGGTTGTATAACATGTATCCTTTTTTGTTACCACAGTACCTTTAAGACTTAAATTGCTGGAAGTGAACAAGGTGTTTAAACTGGACAAAGGAATTTGTATACAGTTCTGATGAAATCCCCCTTGAAAGGATGAGGGACGAAATCGCTTAACTTTGTTTCCTATTTTGTTTATAATTTGTATTAAAGGTTATTTGTAACTTTCATTCTGACTGGATTTTTATCATAGCCTTACTACAGTTTTGATTTATTTTACTTTTATTGGTCCCCTTTGTAACTACTTGGTATTTCCCACAAGTAGAGTACATTCCTTCCTATTCACCTGGACTGCACAGTTTGTTTGGATAAATAAGAGGAGGCCTAGAAATGAGCCCTGCAGAACTCCATCCACTATGGGATGGAAACAGGAGATATTATTCTGCCACTTAACAGCCTACAGGACATGTAGCTGTCAAACCAAATGAGTGTGGGAGTATCTAGATCTAAGGAGGACAATTTCTGTAGCAGTTTTGTGTGTAAAAGTATCAAATGCCTCCAATAGTTCAAGAAAGACTGTGGTGACTTGGTTTCCCTTATTACTGCTTTGGTTTATAGTGGTTATGAAGTTAACCAGGGCCATCGTACTACTATGATCAGGGCAGAACCTATGTTGTATATTTGAGATAGCAGATTATTGTCTAAAATGAAGGAGAGTAATTGTGCATGGGTACATTTGTCAAAGACTTTTGAGAATGGAGCTTGAATGGCTATTTATCTATAGTTGGTAAGATCTGTGAAAGTGCTGCCCTTGTGTGAGTGTAAGATGTAAGATTTTTTTTCTGTACATTGAGGTATAGCCTTATTTAATGAATTGTTTAGTTAATATAAAAAATGGGTGAGCTACAACATCTCTTGCTATTTTAATGTGTTCTCCTGGTAGGTTATCTGGGCCAGCAATGGTAGATTTCAATCTTAGAAGTCTTTTTTTTGTGTGTGAAGGTAGAGATGGGTTCAATGTAGAATGTTTTGTTTTGGAATGTTGATTTAAAGGAAGGTTGTAGGGTAGTGGTGGTTAAAATATTTAGGACAGAAGTTACTGAACTGATGGTGTGTATTGAACTGGGAGGTTAAGTTGTTTGAGTTGATTTAGGATAGCAGAAGCGATACGTTGGGTGACTTGATCAGGATTTAGTAGTGGTTTGACTGCAGAAGACCAGAAAGGTTTTGTGTTCTTTTGAATTAAAGTTTGGAGACTACTATAATATGATTTCTTTAAAAATGTAATCCTTTGCTTGGTGCTTTTTTTTTTAATTATTTGTATTGTTGTAGATTAGATTCTGTCTTCTTTTTTCCAATTTTCACATACTTTGTCAATCTGGTTCATAAGTTGCTTGGTATGTATGAAGAGACAGGGTCTGGAGTTGCTTTGATTTTTTCATTTCACAGAGGGACATGCTTAATTAGAATATTGAAGAGATTGTGTTGAATAGGGGGATACTATTGTCTAGTTGAAGAGTAAGTAGTTGGTTTCAATTAATTAATTTTAAGTTTGAGATGAAGACATATTTTTTGAAGGGAGACAGATTGCAAGTGTGGTTGTAGTGGTGGAGTTTATGGATTTTGTGGTGGTCCCTTATGATGATGGTATGGAAATGGTCACTTAAGAGTGCCATGGAGAGAGCAGCAGATGAGATACTTTTGTTTAACACAAATCATCCAATCCTTATCTTCAGTAAGTCTTCTCATATTCACTTTGTGATGTTTTTAAATCTAATTATATTCAGCACCATTGCTTAGTCCACCTCTAATCATAATCTAAGCATTAAAAGTTTTTGGATTGAAGAAGGTGCAAAGTATTATTGCATGGCATTGTAATTGTAGAAGTTAATGGTGCTTGTAGACTGTATATATATTTTTATTGTTTATGAAATTAGAAAACAGCTTAAATAAGTTATGTTTTGGTGCGCAGGGACACATTTGAACAGTGATGGTGTATTTGATAAGATTTTGGATTATACCACATGTAAAGAAAGCTAGAGGCCGCTTGCTATACAACTACATATTTTCAACATTGCTTATGTTCTGTGCCTGGCTGTTTCAGCTTAAAATTCTTCTGCATTGTACTGTTTAAATTATTTTCATGTTTAGGCAATATAGACAATTACGATTAAGTCTCTGATCATAACCAACTTATGTATTCAAGACATGGATGTCAAGAACCTCACCTCAAGACTAAGGTCGGTAATAACACAGGGAACTGGTAAGATGCTTCGTGGACAGTCCAGAAAATTTGGCAGTGGATCTTCCAGGTGAGAGACAACTGAACAGCAGAAAATCCATTGATTCATCTTCATTGCCTGCCTTGTTTATTAATGTTCGCTATATAAGTACAGAATACAATCACAGATGAAATTAACCTGTCCTATATAGAGTGTGGATTGTTTCTCTTCCTCCATGTTCTCAATTTGGAAATGAGGTGAGGGTTGCCCCTAAAAAATGCTCTTTTTAAGATGTCATGCGGGTAAGTATGCAATGAATTAGAAGTTGGTCTCCTCAATAAACTGTCAGTTGAGTTTCAGTGAGACTATTGATTTAAAAATGAATTTTACAGGTGCTTTATTTCATTAAGATTTTCATAGGTTAGCAGGACCTAACCTGAGAATTCACATCCATTGTCTCATCTGCAATTACACTCACATTTAACTAAGGACAGAAAAAAGCAGAGACATGTTGCAAAAACGTATGATCTCAAGGATGTAGACACTGATGTGTTAAAATATGTACTATAAATGCTGCTTTCATTATACCAGATCTAAGTAAAAAAGGAGCTAAGGTAATATCAGCAATTTATTTATTTATTTATTTATTTATTTTTTTTTTTTTTTTTTTCACTTTTGGGGGTCCTCAAGCTGATAATCATTTGCTTTATGTGGCTGCTTCTTTAGCTTCCTTTTTATCTTAGTATTCCTGGAATTATTCCCTAAGGCTGGGACTATGTCAATGGTTAGTTAGGAAGAGGAGCAGGATTGGAGTAGAGTAGCTGGAAACATCACAAATGATGGCTTGCATATCGAGGGATTTCTTTGTATGCCCTAAATGGGTGGGGCTTCTAATGTCAGTTGGGAATGCACCCCCCACTTTCAATTCAAAAATGCTAGCAGCAATCTGACAATTATGGTACAAAATACATTAAATCATGGGCAGAGTTCCCCTCTTTCCCCCTCAAAGTGAGCCAGCAAAAAGCCACTCATTCCAACCCCTCTTAGTTGACTCTTCCAATATCCAAGCCTCTAGTCAATAATTTAGGAATGTGTTATTCAGAGAAACAAACAAGATGGTGGAGTATAATAGTTTCCCCACAGTGAGGCAGAAATAATCAATCAACATAAAATATTATTGGCGGGACAGATGTAACATATTAAAGCTTCTCCTTGAAGACAGCTTCAGGTCACCCATGTGATTACAGCACAAGCAAGATAAAAAAATAATATTAGATTCACATTAAAAAGTCTTTAATACAACAATCAAAATCTAACGGGGAGAGATTATTATGTGGTACATATAAAGTACATCACTCCAAAGTGAAGACCATGTGATTTAGCTCTCATTTATATCTTTTAACTACCTTATATAGAATAATTCACATGAATCATAATTAAAAACACATGCACTGGCTCACATAAGATTCAGATCTTTTTGGCAGCTGATAGCATTTTTTTTTTGCTTGTATGCTTGATTGTTCTTTACCCAAAAATTTTAGTCCAGAACAGAAAAAAATATATTACTTACACCCTTCCTCCACAAAACGGGAAAAAATATTCATTATCCTCTACAGAGTACTGAATGCATTTATCCCAGCACTAGCTGTGTAGTATGCCACATATTAAATTTCAAAGTTCCACACAGGACTGGTCCTTATTGGGTGCCTTGCTATTTCAAGAAGGCAGTCTATATTTTGATGTGTGCTAAGTCCCAGTCAGATTTCTCTTTAAGACAACAAGTCACTGTGGGGTGTGAGCAGCAGCTGAACATACTTGTGTCATTGTTAATAATTTGCTTAGAAGTCTCCTGCAACTCTCAGAGCAGCAAATTGTACTGAAATACATTCACTAGATTTGAGTCAGAAAACCACTGTAATAAATGCATAATCTGTTATTCATACTACGTTTTTATCTTCCCAAGTAAAGCGAAAGAAATTTACAGCCCTATCCTTTGTGCTGCAATTAACAGGTATGTGAGTAGGTACAACTCCGTGTTAGGGCATTGTGTATTGTCTAGCATATTAGCTTTGTTTATTACATAAACCTGATTCTGCACAGCACTGGAAAAATTGCTTAAAATTACTTCTGTTCAAAGATAGTACTGTAAGTGAATATAACTGTATGGACCCTAATCCATGAAGTATATCACTCGTACTCTGCACAATAAAATGCTGAGTTCTGTGTAATGTTTCTTATGATATGAATTCACCCCAGTGCCTTGAAGATATCCATGTATTTATTGCATATTGCATATTGCACATACGTTGTCCTGCATGCCCTTTCTGTATTTTATTATCTAGAGTTTTCAAAGGAAGAGTTAGACATTAAGATCATAAAGTACTCCCTCCACAAAATCTATTCCCAAAATGCTGCAGTATTCAATTGTTTTAGTGAAAAGAATTGCGGGCACAATCACCAGGCTCTATAAGTGTTATCCCTAGTTTGAAGTTTGCAGTCCAGATTGTTGGTTCATTCTTAGATTGTTTACATTATAAAGAATTAGGATTGGGTCTCCAATCATAACCACATTATCATGTGTTACAGAATTGGATGCCAAGAAATTTACCTAGAGAGAGAACAAATGCATAATAAAGGGTTATGATTTTGGTGAGACCTGACCATACCTCTATTTAGTGCATAGAGTCTTGGCTACTACATGTACTATCAGTTACAAAAGAAAAATAATACGCATGATGTGTTTTATTGGCTTTGAAAGCCAGTAAATTGCTTAGTGAGTGCTGTGACATAGACAGCAAATAAGGAAAAAGTCAGGTACAGTTTTTAAATACTGCCCCAATTTAAATGAATGGCTTATAGACTAATGTCTGTAAACTTCAGTGGACATAGGAGGAAAGATATTCAGAGACCAAAGGATTGTCCTTTCCCTTATACCTGACCATTACAGCACTAAGGGGATGTGTAACAATTGTTACACACCTCTAAAAGTGATGTTATGGCATTGGTCAGATGTCGCACTACTAGGCCATAACAGATTTATATGTATATATATATATATATATATATATATATATATATATATATATATATTTATATTTATATATATATATATATATATATATATATATATATATATATATATATATATTTATATATATATATATATATATATATATTTTTTTTTTTTTTTTTTTTTTCAATTCTGTGGCATAATCATAGCATTCTGTGTACTACACAGCTCTTGCAAAACAAAAACTATCTCATGGTCAACAATGCTGCAAATCTGTAGTAAATGTAGATATTAGGTTGTGCCAGACTAAAAAGATGATTCCTGCCTTGACCCATATGTATTACGAGCTATTATAACATTTATTATAAAGTTTAAAAAGAGCTTCAAGTATACTTAATGGCACTGATTAATGGTCATATGAAACTAGTACTACGATAAGAATGAGTCAACCAGTCTTTTGACACCTTCACCTACTGCAGGTATACAGGAGTAACAGGTATATGGCTGTTAATAACTCTTCACAAAACATCAGACTAAATATAGGTTTAATGCATTTTAATGAGACATACTTTATTCTTGAAAAAAAACAGGAAATTAATTCTTATTTGACTCTCTTTATTTATTTATTTGACTGCGCTGTTAATATGCCTGCAATCTTGTAATGTAAATATGCTGTGTTAAAATCATGCCTACTTTCTTGTGAAACTCATTTTCACAATTTTGTGAACTGACCTTATTACTGCTGGGAAATATAGATCAATAACAGTATTAAAACTTGATATCATTTCTCCAGCCATACATCTGCTAAGATAGAGATTAGAGCTGTTTTATTTACAGTTCTGTACAATTCCACAGCCTGCTGACTGAGCCCTGTCTCGAAATGTATTCTATCATCACCATCAATAAAAATTAAGTCATTCTTATAATTCTCATTGAACTGATAAAAGCATTAAGGGGGCATTCAAGGACAGCCTTTCTCTGTGTTCTTTCCATCTTTTCCACTGCATTTTGTCAAATACTGTGGCACAACAAATCTGCATTTTTCTGAAGTACAGTATTTATAAACTTCATATAATGATCCCATTGAAGACACACTGTAAAATATCAGGATATATGAGGATAAATGCTGGCTGTCTACATGTCCAATGCAAATCAAATCAGGTCCATATTCTGGCAGCCTGTACACGTCATTCCCAATCACACAGTCATAATACACTCACAAAGGCATTCTATATAGTCCCAGGAGACAGCACTACTTCTCAGAATCAGGCATTGAACTGAAATCAGGAACTCCAGACATTAAATGAACTTGTTGGCATGACGACCAGGAAGTAAGGTTCAGCACTCACATCTTTAGCTGAGTTCTCAATTGAGGTCATAAAAAACGCATTTGGTAATAACTAGGAATTGTAGGTTTGTTTTCCTTTGTTTTTTTTTAGTTTTTCACTTTCCCTATGTCATTACATTCATTTTTCTGTCATCTCATGCCATCACTTACTTTAAGTCTGTTAGCCCTCTTTTCACCTGTCACTCTATTTAAGGAACCCCTCCAGCTGGCATGAAGAGAAAGTGAATGCCTTACATTTAACGAAGGACAGAAAAGAGCAGAGACATGTTGCAAAAACGTATGATCTCAAGGATGTAGACACTGATGTGTTAAAATATCTACTATACATGCTGCTTTTATTAGACCAGATCTAAGCACAAAAGGAGCTAAGGTAATATCAGCAGTTTATTTTTCTTTTTTTTTTTGCTCTTTTGGGGGTCCTCAAGCTGATAATCATTTGCTTTATGTGGCTGCTTCTTTAGCTTCCTTTTTATCTTAGTGTTCCTGGAACTATTCCCTAAGGCTGGGACTATGTCAATGGTTAGTTAGGAAGAGGAGCAGGATTAGAGTAGAGTAGCTAGAAACATCACAAATGATGGCTTGCATATCGAGGGATTTTTTTGTATGCCCTAAATGGGTGAGGCTTCTAATGTCAGTTAAGAATGCACCCCCCCCCCCACTTTCAATGCAAAAATGCTAGCAGCAATCTGACAATTATGGTACAAAATACATTAAATCATGGGCAGAGTCCCCTCTTTCCCCCTCAAAGTGAGCCAGGAAAAAGCCACTCATTCCAACCCATCTTAGTTGACTCTTCCAATATCCAAGCCTCTAGTCAAAAATTTAGGAATGTGTTATTCAGAGAAATAAACAAGATGGTGGAGTATAATAGTTTCCCCACAGTGAGGCAGAAATAATCAATCAACATAAAATATTATTGGCGGGACAGATGTAACATATTAAAGCTTCTCCTTGAAGACAGCTTCAGGTCACCCATGTGATTACAGCACAAGCAAGATAAAAAAACAATATTAGATTCACATTAAAAAGTCTTTAATACAACAATCAAAATCTAACGGGGAGAGATTATTATGTGGTCTATATGAAGTACATCAGTCCACATTGAAGACCACATGATTTAGGTCTCATTTATATATTTTAACTACCTTATATAGTATAATTCACATGAATCATAATTAAAAACACATGCACTGGCTCACATAAGATTCACATCTTTTTGGCAGCTGATAGCGTTTTTTTTTTTTTTTGCTTGTATGTTTGATTGTTCTTTACCCAAAAAATTCAGTCCAGAACAGAAAAAATATATTCCTTACACCCTTCCTCCAAAAAACGGGAAAAAATATTCATTATCCTCTACAGAGTACTGAATGCATTTATCCCAACACTAGCTGTGTAGTATGCCAGACATTAAATTTCAAAGTTCCACACAGGACTGGTCCTTATTGAGTGCCTTGCTATTTCAAAAAGGCAGTCTATATTTCAAAAAGGCAGTCTATATTTTGATGTGTGCTAAGTCCCACTCAGATTTCTCTTTAAGACAACAACAAGTCACTGTGGGGTGTGAGCAGCAGCTGAACATACTTGTGTCATTGTTAATTTGCTTAGAAGTCTCCTGCAACTCTCAGAGCAGCAAATTGTACTGAAATACATTCACTAGATTTGAGTCAGAAAACCACTGTAATAAATGCATAATCTGTTATTCATACTAAGTTTTCATCTTCCCAAGTAAAGCAATTTGTGCTGCAATTAACACGTATGTGAGCAGGTACAACTCCGTGTTAGGGCATTGCGTATTGTCTAGCATATTAGCTTTTTTTATTACATAAACCTGATTCTGCACAGCACTGGAAAAATTGCTTAAAATTACTTCTGTTCAAAGATAGTACTGTAAGTGAATATAACTGTATGGCCCCCTAATCCATGAAGTATATCACTCGTACTCTGCACAATAAAATGCTGAGTTCTGTGTAATGTTTCTTATGATATGAATTCACCCCAGTGCCTTGAAGATATCCATGTATTTATTGCACATTGCATATTGCACATACGTTGTCCTGCATGCCCTTTCTGTATTTTATTATCTAGAGTTTTCAAAAGAAGAGTTAGACATTAAGATCATAAAGTACTCCCTCCACAAAATCTATTCCCAAAATGCTGCAGTATTCAATTGTTTTAGTGAAAAGAACTGTGGGCACAATCACCAGGCTCTATAAGTGTTATCCCTAGTTTGAAGTTTGCAGTCCAGATTGTTGGTTCATTCTTAGATTATTTACATTATAAAGAATTATGATTGGGTCTCCAATCATAACCACATTATCATGCGTTACAGAATTGGATGCCAAGAAATTTACCTAGAGAGAGAACAAATGCATAATAAAGGGTTATGTTTTTGGTGAGACCTGACCATACCTCTTTTTAGTGCATAGAGTCTTGGCTACTACATGTACTATCAGTTACAAAAGAAAAATAATAAGCATGATGTGTTTTATTGGCTTTGAAAGCCAGTAAATCACTTAGTGAGTGCTGTGACATAGACAGCAAATAAGGAAAAAGTCAGGTACAGTTTTTAAATACTGCCCTAATTTAAATGAATGGCTTATAGACTAATGTCTGTAAACTTCAGTGGACATAGGAGGAAAGATATTCAGAGACTGAAGGATTGTCCTTTCCCTTATACCTGACCATTACAGCACTTAGGGGATGTGTAATAATTGTTACACACCTCTAAAAGTGATGTTATGGCATTGGTCAGATTTCGCAGTACTAGGCCATAACAGATATATATATATATATATATATATATATATATATATATATATATATATATATATATACATATATATAGTTTTCAGTTCCGTGGCATAATCATAGCATTCTGTGTACTACACAGCTCTTGCAAAACAAAAACTATCTCATGGTCAACAATGCTACAAAACTGTAGAAAATGTAGATATTAGGTTGTGCCATACTAAAAAGATGATTCCTGCCTTGACCCATATGTATTACAAGCTATTATAACATTTATTATAAAGTTTAAAAAGAGCTTCAAGTACACTAATATCTTTGATTTTTTTTCACTGGAAATAGCTTCTGTAGCTTACTTTGAACTAGCGTGAACTGTTTTTTAACTGATTGCTGCATTATTTTAAAATCTGCACTTAAAGTTACATTTAGTCAAATTTGATCGAAAGTTTGCTTGTTTGTTTAATTTAACTGTGGAGGCTGCCCACTAAAGTGTGCTAGCCTGTGTAATTAATTTATCACTGTCTCTGCATTTTCTGTGTGTTTCTACCAACAAAAACAAAAAAAATAATCTTTGTTTTCCCGCCTTCCTCAACTAGCTTAGACCAGTTTACAGGCATTGCTGTATTCTGGGCTGCGGTGTAGTTCCTATGTTGTCCATTACCTTACTTGGATAGAGGGAAGTTTCTTTGCTCACCAGTGGGAGTGGGGAGCCTTGAGCAGCCTACCTGTCCTTGGGGGAAGTGACCTCAGCACAAGAAGCTGTAGTAACTGGTTGTTTGGGACCATTCCTAGCTCTTTTTTAGTTCACTGTTTAAAATCCGCCTCTGGGTGTTTTTTTCTGGCTATACTGCTCAGACAAGCTCCACGTGGGTTTACAGAGTGGTCCTAGCAGCAAGGAACTCAAAAAAGCGACTACCTTTTGGATTTACGTATCTTTGCTTTTTTTTCACTGGAAATAGCTTCTGTAGCTTACTTTGAACTAGCCTGAACTGTTTTTAACTGATTGCTGCATTATTTTAAAATCTGCACTTAAAGTTACATTTAGTCAAATTTGATCGAAAGTTTGCTTGTTTGTTTGTTTAATTTAACTGTGGAGGCTGCCCACTAAAGTGTGCTAGCCTGTGTAACTAATTTATCACTGTCTCTGCATTTTCTGTGTGTTTCTACCAAAAAAACAAAAAAACAAAAAAATAATCTTTGTTTTCCCGCCTCCCACAACTAGCTTAGACCAGTTTACAGGCATTGCTGTATTCTGGGCTGTGGTGTAGTTCCTGTGTTGTCCATTACCTTACTTGGATAGAAGGAAGTTTCTTTGCTCACCAGTGGGACTGGGGAGCCTTGAGCAGCCTACCTGTCCTTGGGGGAAGTGACCTCAGCACAAGAAGCTGTAGTAATTGGTTGTTTGGGACCATTCCTAGCTCTTTTGTAGTTCACTGTTTAAAATCTGCATTTGCACAGCTTTGTGCGGTCGTGCGCATAGCGTAGCGCCAGTTAAACAAGGTTAAACTTTTTCTGGCTCGGCCAAGTCTGCTCTTCAAATTTTCCCTTAAGGAAGCTCTACTCTTAGTATAACCAGACTACTCACTGTATTATAAGCCTAGCACTTGTTCTCAATACTTCTCTACTAAGTAAGCACTCTCGTACTAAGTAAAGCACTACATCTACTTACCACCCCTGTGAATACCCACTTCCCTTAAAGGTATACCACTCCTGTATACTGTTCTAGCATGTCGAGTGGTAGATTACTGGCATCGTCTCCAGTTCAGCTGGTCAATCTGGGCATCTTGAGACAATGCTACAATTGTCTCATGTACACAGACAACCCTCTCCTCCTCCCAACAAACACAAATACATGTGAGAGATGCAACTATATAGCCAAACTGGAGGCTGAACTCTCTCAACCCAGGGCTGGCATGACCAGACAGGAGGAGATGGCAACCACACACACAACAATCCCAGTCCCACATAGACCTACCACAACTGCAAACCAAACACATAAAAACACAAAGACATACTCAGAGGCTCTAATAAAAAACTTACCAAAACAACAGAAGCTCCCAAAGCAGACATCCAAAAATCCACCACCTCAAAACAAAACACATGCAACACATACTTCAATAAATCAGTGTGTCGACCAATCACAGCCCTTAAGGCCAAACACCTTGCCTGATACACTAATAATAGGTGACTCCATAGTCAGACACACTGATGTCCCACTGACCAGGCTGAACAAGGAGAACGTGACTGTGAGCTGTCTATCGGGGGCTAGGATCCGCCACATAACACACGCACTCAGGTCACTCCAAAGCAAGTACAAATATGACTCCGTCATTGTCCATGCTGGTGTGAATGACCTGAGATGTACCTCCCTGGACTACATGAAAAGAGACATAGAGGAGCTCTCCGATTATGTAGCCCAGGCTGGTATGACCCTGAGCCTGAGCAGCATCTTGCCCTCACCAAGAATGATACCACAATACAAAGACAAGATGATCAGCTTTAACAATTGGCTCGAGTACTGGTGTCATTCTAAGGGGATCCAATGTCTGTCTGCCTGGGATGATATGTTGGACAAGCCACGCTGCTTCGCAAGGGATGGCTTACACCTGTCACCACTGGGGTTCCGGATATTGGCAAAGGCTCTTGCCACCCCCATAGTGCCTTTTTTAGGCAAGGCTCAAAAGACAAACCCACCTCCTTAGAAAACAAAAATGGAAAAAAACTAAGGGTAATGCTGCTCAACGCCAGAAGTCTAAATCTCAAAATGCAGGCACTTGATGCACTCCTCAGCATGGAGAACATCGACGTCTGTGCAGTAACTGAAACCTGGTTCAAGGCTCCTGAGAGCAACCCAGCGCTACCAGGCTATACCTCGTATCATGCTTTTCGGCCCCAAAACCCAGGCCGAACCACAAAGGTAGGGGGAGTGTCCATATTCATAAAGGACACCCACACCTCCAGGTTAGTAGCAACACATGAAGCAACAGAGACCATACAGGTGCAACTAATCATAGGCAAAACTGCTATACAACTGGTAGCATGTTACAGACCACCCTCCCAACCTCATGAACCCCACTCAGCCTTCCTGAAGACATTGGAGGATATGAATGTATCACAAAATACCATCATACTGGGAGACTTCAACTACCCAAACATAGATTGGGTACATTATTCTAGCCCTAATACCCTAGCCCAAAGGTTCCTGGAATTCATAAATTCAAATGCACTGGAACAACTAGTCACCTTTCCCACTAGGGGAGATAATATACTAGACCTGATCATCACAAACATGGGGACAAAATGCTCCACACCGGAAGTATACCCCTCACTAGTGAGATCTGACCACAAACTAATCACCCTGGATATACATATCCCACCTCCACCCACAGCACAAAAGACCACAGTGAAAAACTTCTCAAAAGCAGACTTCACTCTTCTTAAGAAGGAGATGGTATCCTTTAAGCCCACTGTGCCAGTGGATACCACATCTGGCAATGCCGAATCCTTCACAAATGCTTTCTATGGACATATCCAAGAATGCATGGATTATGCAATCCCAAACAAATCCAAGTCCCTCTCCACCAAATGTAAGCATCCTGTCTGGTGGACCTCAGCCATAAACAAATTGTATAACAAAAGAAGGAAGCTACTGCACGTCAGAGCGAAATCCCATGAAGGGAAGACGTCTCTGATCAACAATAGCAGAAAACTACGTTCTCTCATAAAAACATCAAAGGCAAACTTTGAGAGAAAAATCGCTAAGGACACTAAAGATAACCACAAAGCCTTCTTCAGCTATGTTAGAAACCTGGGCAGAAACCTTCAGATATGCTCAGAGTTGATTCACAACAACAAAAAATACACTGAACCCACAGATATTGCTAACATTCTGGCTGACAGGTTCAGTGCAAATTTCTCGCCTCCTTCACCCCCAAAAGAAGAAATACTTATCCCAGCTGAATGTAATCTCCCTGTCATCTCAGATGTCCAAGTGAACCGCCCTAAACAAAGCAAAAAACACAGCATCAATGGGACCTGATGGTAATCCCGGGGTGCGTGTTACCTGAACTCCAAGAGGAGCTAAACCCACACATAAAAATGCTATTTAACCTTAGCCTTACTTCGGGATATGTACCTGTACACTGGCGTACAGCAACAGTGGTCCCACTCCACAAGGGGGGTGCCTCTACAGACCCTGGAAACTACCGCCCCATAAGCTTAACAAGCCTGGTCTGCAAAGCCATGGAAAGAATCATTATGGAACTCATAAACAGAGACATAGGGGACCTACAGACACTTAACCCCACCCAGTTTGGCTTTGTGAAGGGCAGATCCTGCCTTTTAAATCAGGTTGACTTTTTCGAAACAGTCACTAGAGCCATTGATGAGGGCAAAGCAGTCCATACAGCATACCTGGACTTGGCTAAAGCCTTCAACGCAATACCCCACTCAGGCATCATAGATAAGCTAAACAGCTTAAAAGTAAACCCCTATGTCACTAGATGGGTTGCAAACTGGCTAAAGGACAGAACCCATAAAGTTAAAATCGCTGGAGCAATGTCAGACTCAAAGCCGGTCACAAGTGGTGTCCCACAGGGATCTGTCCTGGGACCCCTCTTGTTCGGCATTTATTTCTCAGATGTTAAAGCAAACATGGGAGGGCTATGGCTGACAAAGTTCATAGAGGACTGTAAACTAGGAGCCATAGTCGATACACCAGCAGACACACACATCCTACAAAAAGGCCTCACTGAAACGGACAACTGGTGCCGTAGTCACAGCCTTAAACTAAATGCCAAAAAATGTATAGTCATCCCTTTTGGAAAAAACAAAGTACCCACAAATTATCACATAGACAGCAACCCACTGAGTACGGAAAAAGTAATCAGAGACCTGGGGACCCAAGTAGATGGCGACCTCTCATTTGACACCCACGTTGCCAAAGTGGTTAGAAAAACATTCTACCTTGCACACCTCATCATGAAGGGATTCACATCCAGATCCAAGGATGTCATTGTACCCCTATATTCCTCCCTCATCAGACCCATGATTGAGTACAATGCCCCATTTGGTATGTACCTCACCCGGCACTTGCAACAGCTGGAGAGACCACAGAAGTACCTCACCAAAAGGATCAAGGGTCTCCAATATATGTCTTATTCAGCCAGACTAAAGAAACTTCAGGTCTATTCAGTGGCATACCGCCTGCTCAGGGGTGATCTCTGCCTGACGTACAAGGCCATGTCCAATCAGGATTTGATGGAGATGCTCCACCTCAAAAAATCCAAATCCATCAGGACCACGAGAGCTAAAGACTTAAACCTCGGCACAAGTATGAATAGGACATGCTGGAGGGATAGATTCATAAGCCAGAGGCTTCCCATGCTCTGGAACAGGATCCCAGTTCGTATTAGGCAGAGCCCCTCACTGATTCTCTTCAAGAGAAATCTTGATGAGTGGATGGGAGATCGAAAGTTTACCCTAGGGGTCATATCTGTGTCACTGCTAGACAGGGGCACAGTAAACTAATTCTATTATATAAGGGGACCTTCATTGTGTCACTACTAGACAGAGGCACAGTATTCTAGATTTATCTGTACATTTTTGTACCATTTCATGGGGTGGCAAAAGCCACATCACTATGGCTAGGCTTACAAATGCCCCAGGGCAGACAGCCTAGTATTATACTATGAAACTTAATGGCACTGATTAATGGTCATACGAAACTAGTATTACGATAAGAATGAGTCAACCAGTCTTTTGACACCTTCACCTACTGCAGGTATACAGGAGTAACAGGTATATGGCTGTTAATAACTCTTCACAAAACATCAGACTAAATATAGGTTTAATGCATTTTAATGAGACATACTTTATTCTTGAAAAAAAAAAGGAAATTAATTCTTATTTGACTCTCTTTATTTATTTATTTGACTGCGCTGTTAATATGCCTGCAATCTTGTAATGTAAATATGCTATGTTAAAGTCATGCCTACTTTCTTGTAAAACTCATTTTCACAATTTTGTGAACTGACCTTATTACTGCTGGGAAATATAGATCAATAACAGTATTAAAACTTGATATCATTTCTCCAGCTATACATCTGCTAAGATAGAGATTAGAGCTGTTTTATTTACAGTTCTGTACAATTCCACAGCCTGCTGACTGAGCCCTGTCTCTAAATGTATTCTGTCTATCATCACCATCAATAAAAATTAAGTCATTCTTATAATTCTCATTGAACTGATAAAAGCATTAAGGGGGCATTCAAGGACAGCCTTTCTCTGTGTTCTTTCCATCTTTTCCACTGCATTTTGTCAAATACTGTGGCACAACAAATCTGCATTTTTCTGAAGTACAGTATTTATAAACTTCATATAATGATCCCATTGAAGACACACTGTAAAATATCAGGATATATGAGGATAAATGCTGGCTGTCTACATGTCCAATGCAAATCAAATCAGGTCCATATTCTGGCAGCCTGTACACGTCATTCCCAATCACACAGTCATAATACACTCACAAAGGCATTCTATATAGTCCCAGGAGACAGCACTACTTCTCAGAATCAGGCATTGAACTGAAATCAGGAACTCCAGACATTAAATGAACTTGTTGGCATGACGACCAGGAAGTAAGGTTCAGCACTCACATCTTTAGCTGAGTTCTCAATTGAGGTCATAAAAAACGCATTTGGTAATAACTAGGAATTGTAGGTTTGTTTTCCTTTGGTTTTTCATTAGTTTTTCACTTTCCCTATGTCATTACATTCATTTTTCTGTCATCTCATGCCATCACTTACTTTAAGTCTGTTAGCCCTCTTTTCACCTGTCACTCTATTTAAGGATCCCCTCCAGCTGGCATGAAGAGAAAGTGAATGCCTTACATTTAACGAAGGACAGAAAAGAGCAGAGACATGTTGCAAAAACGTATGATCTCAAGGATGTAGACACTGATGTGTTAAAATATCTACTATACATGCTGCTTTTATTAGACCAGATCTAAGCACAAAAGGAGCTAAGGTAATATCAGCAGTTTATTTTTCTTTTTTTTTGCTCTTTTGGGGGTCCTCAAGCTGATAATCATTTGCTTTATGTGGCTGCTTCTTTAGCTTCCTTTTTATCTTAGTGTTCCTGGAACTATTCCCTAAGGCTGGGACTATGTCAATGGTTAGTTAGGAAGAGGAGCAGGATTAGAGTAGAGTAGCTAGAAACATCACAAATGATGGCTTGCATATCGAGGGATTTTTTTGTATGCCCTAAATGGGTGGGGCTGCTAATGTCAGTTAAGAATGCACCCCCCCCCACTTTCAATGCAAAAATGCTAGCAGCAATCTGACAATTATGGTACAAAATACATTAAATCATGGGCAGAGTCCCCCTCTTTTTGCCCCTCAAAGTGAGCCAGGAAAAAGCCACTCATTCCAACCCATCTTAGTTGACTCTTCCAATATCCAAGCCTCTAGTCAAAAATTTAAATGTGTTATTCAGAGAAATAAACAAGATGGTGGAGTATAATAGTTTCCCCACAGTGAGGCAGAAATAATCAATCAACATAAAATATTATTGGCGGGACAGATGTAACATATTAAAGCTTCTCCTTGAAGACAGCTTCAGGTCACCCATGTGATTACAGCACAAGCAAGATAAAAAAACAATATTAGATTCACATTAAAAAGTCTTTAATACAACAATCAAAATCTAACGGGGAGAGATTATTATGTGGTCTATATGAAGTACATCAGTCCACATTGAAGACCACATGATTTAGGTCTCATTTATATATTTTAACTACCTTATATAGTATAATTCACATGAATCATAATTAAAAACACATGCACTGGCTCACATAAGATTCACATCTTTTTGGCAGCTGATAGCGTTTTTTTTTTTTTTTGCTTGTATGTTTGATTGTTCTTTACCCAAAAAATTCAGTCCAGAACAGAAAAAATATATTCCTTACACCCTTCCTCCACAAAACGGGAAAAAATATTCATTATCCTCTACAGAGTACTGAATGCATTTATCCCAACACTAGCTGTGTAGTATGCCAGACATTAAATTTCAAAGTTCCACACAGGACTGGTCCTTATTGAGTGCCTTGCTATTTCAAAAAGGCAGTCTATATTTTGATGTGTGCTAAGTCCCACTCAGATTTCTCTTTAAGACAACAACAAGTCACTGTGGGGTGTGAGCAGCAGCTGAACATACTTGTGTCATTGTTAATTTGCTTAGAAGTCTCCTGCAACTCTCAGAGCAGCAAATTGTACTGAAATACATTCACTAGATTTGAGTCAGAAAACCACTGTAATAAATGCATAATCTGTTATTCATACTAAGTTTTCATCTTCCCAAGTAAAGCAAAAGAAATTTACAGCCCTATCCTTTGTGCTGCAATTAACAGGTATGTGAGCAGGTACAACTCCGTGTTAGGGCATTGCGTATTGTCTAGCATATTAGCTTTTTTTATTACATAAACCTGATTCTGCACAGCACTGGAAAAATTGCTTAAAATTACTTTTGTTCAAAGATAGTACTGTAAGTGAATATAACTGTATGGCCCCCTAATCCATGAAGTATATCACTCATACTCTGCACAATAAAATGCTGAGTTCTGTGTAATGTTTCTTATGATATGAATTCACCCCAGTGCCTTGAAGATATCCATGTATTTATTGCACATTGCATATTGCACATACGTTGTCCTGCATGCCCTTTCTGTATTTTATTATCTAGAGTTTTCAAAAGAAGAGTTAGATATTAAGATCATAAAGTACTCCCTCCACAAAATCTATTCCCAAAATGCTGCAGTATTCAATTGTTTTAGTGAAAAGAACTGTGGGCACAATCACCAGGCTCTATAAGTGTTATCCCTAGTTTGAAGTTTGCAGTCCAGATTGTTGGTTCATTCTTAGATTATTTACATTATAAAGAATTATGATTGGGTCTCCAATCATAACCACATTATCATGCGTTACAGAATTGGATGCCAAGAAATTTACCTAGAGAGAGAACAAATGCATAATAAAGGGTTATGTTTTTGGTGAGACCTGACCATACCTCTTTTTAGTGCATAGAGTCTTGGCTACTACATGTACTATCAGTTACAAAAGAAAAATAATAAGCATGATGTGTTTTATTGGCTTTGAAAGCCAGTAAATCACTTAGTGAGTGCTGTGACATAGACAGCAAATAAGGAAAAAGTCAGGTACAGTTTTTAAATACTGCCCTAATTTAAATGACTAATGTCTGTAAACTTCAGTGGACATAGGAGGAAAGATATTCAGAGACTGAAGGATTGTCCTTTCCCTTATACCTGACCATTACAGCACTTAGGGGATGTGTAATAATTGTTACACACCTCTAAAAGTGATGTTATGGCATTGGTCAGATTTCGCAGTACTAGGCCATAACAGATATATATATATATATATATATATATATATATATATATATATATATATATAGATATACATATATATAGTTTTCAGTTCCGTGGCATAATCATAGCATTCTGTGTACTACACAGCTCTTGCAAAACAAAAACTATCTCATGGTCAACAATGCTGCAAATCTGTAGTAAATGTAGATATTAGGTTGTGCCATACTAAAAAGATGATTCCTGCCTTGACCCATATGTATTACAAGCTATTATAACATTTATTATAAAGTTTAAAAAGAGCTTCAAGTACACTAATATCTTTGCTTTTTTTTCACTGGAAATAGCTTCTGTAGCTTACTTTGAACTAGCGTGAACTGTTTTTTAACTGATTGCTGCATTATTTTAAAATCTGCACTTAAAGTTACATTTAGTCAAATTTGATCGAAAGTTTGCTTGTTTGTTTAATTTAACTGTGGAGGCTGCCCACTAAAGTGTGCTAGCCTGTGTAACTAATTTATCACTGTCTCTGCATTTTCTGTGTGTTTCTACCAAAAAAACAAAAAAACAAAAAAATAATCTTTGTTTTCCCGCCTTCCTCAACTAGCTTAGACCAGTTTACAGGCATTGCTGTATTCTGGGCTGCGGTGTAGTTCCTGTGTTGTCCATTACCTTACTTGGATAGAGGGAAGTTTCTTTGCTCACCAGTGGGAGTGGGGAGCCTTGAGCAGCCTACCTGTCCTTGGGGGAAGTGACCTCAGCACAAGAAGCTGTAGTAACTGGTTGTTTGGGACCATTCCTAGCTCTTTTTGTAGTTCACTGTTTAAAATCCGCCTCTGGGTGTTTTTTTCTGGCTATACTGCTCAGACAAGCTCCACGTGGGTTTACAGAGTGGTCCTAGCAGCAAGGAACTCAAAAAAGCGACTACCTTTTGGATTTACGTATCTTTGCTTTTTTTTCACTGGAAATAGCTTCTGTAGCTTACTTTGAACTAGCCTGAACTGTTTTTTAACTGATTGCTGCATTATTTTAAAATCTGCACTTAAAGTTACATTTAGTCAAATTTGATCGAAAGTTTGCTTGTTTGTTTGTTTAATTTAACTGTGAAGGCTGCCCACTAAAGTGTGCTAGCCTGTGTAACTAATTTATCACTGCCTCTGCATTCTCTGTGTGTTTCTACCAAAAAAAAACAAAAAAATAATCTTTGTTTTCCCGCCTCCCACGACTAGCTTAGACCAGTTTACAGGCATTGCTGTATTCTGGGCTGTGGTGTAGTTCCTGTGTTGTCCATTACCTTACTTGGATAGAAGGAAGTTTCTTTGCTCACCAGTGGGAGTGGGGAGCCTTGAGCAGCCTACCTGTCCTTGGGGGAAGTGACCTCAGCACAAGAAGCTGTAGTAATTGGTTGTTTGGGACCATTCCTAGCTCTTTTGTAGTTCACTGTTTAAAATCTGCGTTTGCACAGCTTTGTGCGGTCGTGCGCATAGCGTAGCGCCAGTTAAACAAGGTTAAACTTTTTCTGGCTCGGCCAAGTCTGCTCTTCAAATTTTCCCTTAAGGAAGCTCTACTCTTAGTATAACCAGACTACTCACTGTCTTATAAGCCTAGCACTTGTTCTCAATACTTCTCTACTAAGTAAGCACTCTCGTACTAAGTAAAGCACTACATCTACTTACCACCCCTGTGAATACCCACTTCCCTTAAAGGTATACCACTCCAGTATACTGTTCTAGCATGTCGAGTGGTAGATTACTGGCGTCGTGTCCAGTTCAGCTGGTCAATCTGGGCATCTTGAGACAATGCTACAATTGTCTCATGTACACAGACAACCCTCTCCTCCTCCCAACAAACACAAATACATGTGAGAGATGCAACTATATAGCCAAACTAAAGGCTGAACTCTCTCAACCCAGGGCTGGCATGACCAGACAGGAGGAGATGGCAACCACACACACAACAATCCCAGTCCCACATAGACCTACCACAACTGCAAACCAAACACATAAAAACACAAAGACATACTCGGAGGCTCTAATAAAAAACTTACCAAAACAACAGAAGCTCCCAAAGCAGACATCCAAAAATCCACCACCTCAAAACAAAACACATGCAACACATACTTCAATAAATCAGTGTGTCGACCAATCACAGCCCTTAAGGCCAAACACCTTGCCTGATACACTAATAATAGGTGACTCCATAGTCAGACACACTGATGTCCCACTGACCAGGCTGAACAAGGAGAACGTGACTGTGAGCTGTCTATCGGGGGCTAGGATCCGCCACATAACACACGCACTCAGGTCACTCCAAAGCAAGTACAAATATGACTCCGTCATTGTCCATGCTGGTGTGAATGACCTGAGACATACCTCCCTGGACTACATGAAAAGAGACATAGAGGAGCTCTCCGATTATGTAGCCCAGGCTGGTATGACCCTGACCCTGAGCAGCATCTTGCCCTCACCAAGAATGATACCACAATACAAAGACAAGATGATCAGCTTTAACAATTGGCTCGAGTACTGGTGTCATTCTAAGGGGATCCAATGTCTGTCTGCCTGGGATGATATGTTGGACAAGCCACGCTGCTTCGCAAGGGATGGCTTACACCTGTCACCACTGGGGTTCCGGATATTGGCAAAGGCTCTTGCCACCCCCATAGTGCCTTTTTTAGGCAAGGCTCAAAAGACAAACCCACCTCCTTAGAAAACAAAATGGAAAAAACTAAGGGTAATGCTGCTCAACGCCAGAAGTCTAAATCTCAAAATGCAGGCACTTGATGCACTCCTCAGCATGGAGAACATCGGCGTCTGTGCAGTAACTGAAACCTGGTTCAAGGCTCCTGAGAGCAACCCAGCGCTACCAGGCTATACCTTGTATCATGCTTTTCGGCCCCAAAACCCGGGCCGAACCACAAAGGGAGGGGGAGTGTCCATATTCATAAAGGACACCCACACCTCCAGGTTAGTAGCAACACATGAAGCAACAGAGACCATACAGGTGCAACTAACCATAGGCAAAACTGCTATACAACTGGTAGCATGTTACAGACCACCCTCCCAACCTCATGAACCCCACTCAGCCTTCCTGAAGACATTGGAGGATATGAATGTATCACAAAATACCATCATACTGGGAGACTTCAACTACCCAAACATAGATTGGGTACATTATTCTAGCCCTAATACCCTAGCCCAAAGGTTCCTGGAATTCATAAATTCAAATGCACTGGAACAACTAGTCACCTCTCCCACTAGGGGAGATAATATACTAGACCTGATCATCACAAACATGGGGACAAAATGCTCCACACCGGAAGTATACCCCTCACTAGTGAGATCTGACCACAAACTAATCACCCTGGATATACATATCCCACCTCCACCCCCAGCACAAAAGACCACAGTGAAAAACTTCTCAAAAGCAGACTTCACTCTTCTTAAGAAGGAGATGGTATCCTTTAAGCCCACTGTGCCAGTGGATACCACATCTGGCAATGCCGAATCCTTCACAAATGCTTTCTATGGACATATCCAAGAATGCATGGATTATGCAATCCCAAACAAATCCAAGTCCCTCTCCACCAAATGTAAGCGTCCTGTCTGGTGGACCTCAGCCATAAACAAATTGTATAACAAAAGAAGGAAGCTACTGCACGTCAGAGCGAAATCCCATGAAGGGAAGACGTCTCTGATCAACATTAGCAGAAAACTACGTTCTCTCATAAAAACATCAAAGGCAAACTTTGAGAGAAAAATCGCTAAGGACACTAAAGATAACCACAAAGCCTTCTTCAGCTATGTTAGAAACCTGGGCAGAAACCCTCAGATATGCTCAGAGTTGATTCACAACAACAAAAAATACACTGAACCCACAGATATTGCTAACATTCTGGCTGACAGGTTCAGTGCAAATTTCTCGCCTCCTTCACCCCCAAAAGAAGAAATACTTATCCCAGCTGAATGTAATCTCCCTGTCATCTCAGATGTCCAAGTGAGAACCACCCTAAACAAAGCAAAAAACACAGCATCAATGGGACCTGACGGTAATCCCGGGGTGCGTGTTACGTGAACTCCAAGAGGAGCTAAACCCACACATAAAAATGCTATTTAACCTTAGCCTTACTTCGGGATATGTACCTGTACACTGGCGTACAGCAACAGTGGTCCCACTCCACAAGGGGGGTGCCTCTACAGACCCTGGAAACTACCGCCCCATAAGCTTAACAAGCCTTGTCTGCAAAGCCATGGAAGGAATCATTATGGAACTCATAAACAGAGACATAGGGGACCTACAGACACTTAACCCCACCCAGTTCGGCTTTGTGAAGGGCAGATCCTGCCTTTTAAATCGGGTTGACTTTTTCGAAACAGTCACTAGAGCCATTGATGAGGGCAAAGCAGTCCATACAGCATACCTGGACTTGGCTAAAGCCTTCAACGCAATACCCCACTCAGGCATCATAGATAAGCTAAACAGCTTAAAAGTAAACCCCTATGTCACTAGATGGGTTGCAAACTGGCTAAAGGACAGAACCCATAAAGTTAAAATCGCTGGAGCAATGTCAGACTCAAAGCCGGTCACAAGTGGTGTCCCACAGGGATCTGTCCTGGGACCCCTCTTGTTCGGCATTTATTTCTCAGATGTTAAAGCAAACATGGGAGGGCTATAGCTGACAAAGTTCGTAGAGGACTGTAAACTAGGAGCCATAGTCGATACACCAGCAGACACACACATCCTACAAAAAGGCCTCACTGAAACGGACAACTGGTGCCGTAGTCACGGCCTTAAACTAAATGCCAAAAAATGTATAGTCATCCCTTTAGGAAAAAACAAAGTACCCACAAATTATCACATAGACAGCAACCCACTGAGTACGGAAAAAGTAATCAGAGACCTGGGGACCCAATTAGACGGTGACCTCTCATTTGACACCCACGTTGCCAAAGTGGTTAGAAAAACATTCTACCTTGCACACCTCATCATGAAGGGATTCACATCCAGATCCAAGGATGTCATTGTACCCCTATATTCCTCACTCATCAGACCCATGATTGAGTACAATGCCCCATTTGGTATGTACCTCACCCGGCACTTGTAACAGCTGGAGAGACCACAGAAGTACCTCACCAAAAGGATCAAGGGTCTCCAACATATGTCTTATTCAGCCAGACTAAAGAAACTTCAGCTCTATTCAGTGGCATACCGCCTGCTCAGGGGTGATCTCTGCCTGATGTACAAGGCCATGTCCAATCAGGATTTGATGGACATGCTCCACCTCAAAAAATCCAAATCCATCAGGACCACGAGAGCTAAAGACTTAAACCTCGGCACAAGTATGAATAGGACATGCTGGAGGGATAGATTCATAAGCCAGAGGCTTCCCATGCTCTGGAACAGGATCCCAGTTCGTATTAGGCAGAGCCCCTCACTGATTCTCTTCAAGAGAAATCTTGATGAGTGGATGGGAGATCGAAAGTTTACCCCAGGGGTCACATCTGTGTCACTGCTAGACAGGGGCACAGTAAACTAATTCTATTATATAAGGGGACCTTCATTGTGTCACTACTAGACAGAGGCACAGTATTCTAGATTTATCTGTACATTTTTGTACCATTTCATGGGGTGGCAAAAGCCACATCACTATGGCTAGGCTTACAAATGCCCCAGGGCAGACAGCCTAGTATTATACTATGAAACTTAATGGCACTGATTAATGGTCATATGAAACTAGTACTACGATAAGAATGAGTCAACCAGTCTTTTGACACCTTCACCTACTGCAGGTATACAGGAGTAACAGGTATATGGCTGTTAATAACTCTTCACAAAACATCAGACTAAATATAGGTTTAATGCATTTTAATGAGACATGCTTTATTCTTGAAAAAAAACAGGAAATTAATTCTTATTTGACTCTTTATTTATTTATTAGACTGCGCTGTTAATATGCCTGCAATCTTGTAATGTAAATATGCTATGTTAAAGTCATGCCTACTTTCTTGTAAAACTCATTTTCACAATTTTGTGAACTGACCTTATTACTGCTGGGAAATATAGATCAATAACAGTATTAAAACTTGATATCATTTCTCCAGCCATACAACTGCTAAAATAGAGATTAGAGCTGTTTGATTTACAGTTCTGTACAATTCCTCAGCCTGCTGACTGAGCCCTGTCTCTAAATGTATTCTGTCTATCATCACCATCAATAAAAATTAAGTCATTCTTATAATTCTCATTGAACTGATAAAAGCATTAAGGAGGCATTCAAGGACAGCCTTTCTCTGTGTTCTTTCCATCTTTTCCACTGCATTTTGTCAAATACTGTGGCACAACAAATCTGCATTTTTCTGAAGTACAGTATTTATAAACTTCATATAATGATCCCATTGAAGACACACTGTAAAATATCAGGATATATGAGGATAAATGTTGGCTGTCTACATGTCCAATGCAAATCAAATCAGGTCCATATTCTGGCAGCCTGTACACGTCATTCCCAATCACACAGTCATAATACACTCACAAAGGCATTCTATATAGTCCCAGGAGACAGCACTACTTCTCAGAATCAGGCATTGAACTGAAATCAGGAACTCCAGACATTAAATGAACTTGTTGGCATGACGACCAGGAAGTAAGGTTCAGCACTCACATCTTTAGCTGAGTTCTCAATTGAGGTAATAAAAAACGCATTTGGTAATAACTAGGAATTGTAGGTTTGTTTTCCTTTGGTTTTTCATTAGTTTTTCACTTTCCCTATGTCATTACATTCATTCTTCTGTCATCTCATGCCATCACTCACTTTATGTCTGTTAGCCCTCTTTTCACCTGTCACTCTATTTAAGGATCCACTCCAGCTGGCACGAAGAGAAAGTGAATGCCTTAAAATTAAATATAACAAGATGTACTCTCTTAATGCACAGATGATGAATTACAGCACCTTCACTCCCGAAGATTAATACTGCTAATCTTTATTATTCAGCCAATGTCCTGCTATATAAAATATGGAATCCTTCAGATTTAGAATAAACCCTTGCCTTGCAGAAATTCATTTATCTGTTATGGTTATCAAGTGATATCTAACAAGTCATTGCAGAACATATATATAAAAAAACATATGCAAATGTTGTTGTGTCTTTCGGCTTTTCCCGGTTAGGGGTCACCACAGCAGAACTCCCATCCGCTAATGATTGGCAGTAGATTTTTACATGCCGAGTTGCCAGCTCTGATGCACAACCTTCAACGAACGTACGCCTATTCAATATCTTTGGCCTAGTAAATCCATTCAAGTATAAACACTTTGCATCTGCATCTGTTCCTATCCGCATCCATGCATTTGCATCTACTCAGATCATATTTAAACACTGTCATAAATTTAAATTTAAGCATCCCATCTGGAGAAGGTCTTTTCAACCCTAACACTATCTCTGTGAAATAAAAGTTTTATTGCCTTTTTTGTTTCCTCTCCCAGTTATACCTTTTTTTCTATACCCTTAACCTGTCTCAGTGGCACAGTGCAGCCATAACAAAATTTTCCTTTCAATTCCCTCCTCTATCATACACAGTGTTCAGAGCTTTCCCTCATTCCTCTTGTCCTGATTCCCTTTCCAATCCTGATAACATTCCATTACAAACTGTTACTCATTTTAATGTCCCTCAGTGAATCATCAAGAAGTGAAAAAGTATCCTAGATGATGCGTTAGAGGTGTCATCAATAACAGTGACGATGATCTCTTTGTCTCTGGAATTTGCTCTTTTGGTTGTAAATTTTGACATTCTTTTCAGATCTCCTTAATTCTGCTAAATGTAATTCTGATTGGAAATTGGGGCATTCATGTATTTTTCCTTCTTTTCCCAACCTTGAAGATTATGACTGCTAAAGTATAATGCATTCATTAATCTCCCGTAAAAGTACACAGCACTGCACTTTTTTTTGTACTGAACCCCTGCTTTCACCAATCTGTTCATCCATCCACAGTAGTTCACAATGGAAAGTATCCCCTGGCCCACCCCTGCTGTAGAGTTGTAACACTCAGAGAACAGGTTGACCTTATTCCCTGGTGCAAGCATAATGGTTGACACAAATTAGCATGCCCTTCCCCAGTAGTAAGCCACTTTCACCCGAGTAGTCGTAGATCATAAAATAACATGCCCCTCCCAGTAGTGAAACCTTTCTACCCCATTGCTTGTTAATTTATTGCTCAACAGCCCCCCAACCACTACAGCCTCCCCGCCATCAGCAAACCAGTTCCATATCATTTCCCCAAGATGTGTCTCACACCCTTTGCTTTTAACCAGTTTCCTCTTTTGTATGGTGTCACATTCCTTACTGAAGTGCAGATATACAGTAAAGGGTTATACCTGTGAAAACTGTCTGTGAATCAGGCACATATTTCGACCAGGCTGGTCTGACAATGTGTAGGTGATCTGCATTCTGCAGGTTGACCAGCTTTTACCACTGAATTATTTCCTTAAATTTTTCTTGGATAGATGAAAAGCTGACATTCTCTAGGAGAGATGAAAGGCTGACCAGGCTATAGTACTCCATAATACAAGGGCACTGTTACTATGCCTCTTGGGTCCTCTGATTGTACTACAGCTGCCAAGGTTATCCATAGTCCAGCCAGCACAGTTGCCATTTCCCACAGTACCCAAAAGTATACCTAGCAGGTCTTGGTTTCTCATCTCCTGAGATGATTCTCTGCATTTGCCAGAGTCAGCTCATCTCCATCCCTGCCTAAATTCAACTCCCAAGATGGTAACTTGCCATGTTTTATTTATTTATGCATGTATGTATGCATTATGCATGTATGTATGTACTTATTTATTATATTTGCAATATTTAAAGGATTATTGCCTAACTATATTACATTTTAAAACAAAATCAAAATCTAGCATTTCTAAAATTAGAAAACTATATAACAACTTAAAAATAAATATAAAAAGCAAAGACCAGGCACAATAAAGCAAAAAAAGGCTGTAAAATTTGAAAAGGTACATCTATTTTAGACTCTGAAACACTGTTCTAATATGATGATATTTTACATTCTTCAGAAGGAGGCTTCCAAGTTGCAGGCCTTAGTTATAGAGGGTTGCCAGGTAGACAAATGACACTAATCTGGAGCACGTGAGCCAGGCCTTTGGAAAAACTAGTAGTTTCTATCTGTTGACATCAAGTTCCTGGCCAGAACATAGAGTGCCATCAGTTCTTTGAAGTAAGCAGAACCCAGACAGTGTAGAGCACTGGGTCTACTTTACATACCCGAAACGTTATTCACCGACACTCCGTTGACCGACACCTAAAGACCGACAGTACGAGATACCGAAACTGTAACACGCCGACGATCGTAATCCCGACAATTGCACTTAACAGCAAATCACGTAATATTCAGCATTACTGTATAAGTGTACCATACATCTACAGGGAAGTAGCCTACCATGATCAGTATTTGTGAAACCTCCTCAAATACATCACCAATACTGTGATACTGCTCACAAATACTGATCATGGTAGGCTACTTCCCTGTAGATGTATGGTACACTTATACAGTAATGCTGAATATTACGTGATTTGCTGTTAAGTGCAATTGTCGGGATTACGATCGTCGGCGTGTTACAGTTTCGGTATCTCGTACTGTCGGTCTTTAGGTGTCGGTCAATGGAGTGTCGGTGAATAACATTTCGGGTATGTAAAGTAGACCCAAAGCACTATGCCTCAATAACAAGAGCTTAAAAAATGATCTGGCAATAAGTGGATGCTAGTACAAAATCCACAGAAGGAGCAATATGGGAGATATGGCAGTGCCTTTTAATAACATTGCGGAGGAATTCTGCACTCTCAGCACGTGTGCCATGATACTATCTGGGACTGCTAGGTAGTAACATAGGCAGAATAATGCAAGTACCATGGTTTGAAAAGGGAGTACATTTATAGAGTTATCCAATGTTTTCCAGATGGGAGTACTATGTTTTAATGCCAACTTGCATGCAGCACTTCAGTATCAGTCTGTCGTCAAGAATAATATCATGGTCATGGCACTGTGACACAAATTCCAAGCAGTATTAGCCCGTAAGTAATACAATACCAAGATCATGGCATTGTGACACAAATTCCAAGCAGTATCAGCCCGTAAGTAATATAATACCAAGATCATGGCATTGTGACACAAATTCCAAGCAGTATCAGCCCGTAAGATCATGGCACTGTGACACAAATTCCAGGCAGTATTTGCCCGTAAGTAATACAATACCAAGATCATGGCATTGTGACACAAATTCCAAGCAGTATCAGCCCGTAAGTAATATAATACCAAGATCATGGCACTGTGACACAAATTCCAGGCAGTATTTGCCCGTAAGTAATACAATACCAAGATCATGGCATTGTGACACAAATCCCAAGTCGTATCAACCCATAAATAATAAAGGGCATGGTATGGTATGAACCAGTATTGCTTCAGCCTTCACCAGGTCGAGTTTCAAAGGATTCTCAGATAATCAAACAAGAATCAACTCAAACAGTCTTTTACTATTGTAAAATTTGGCACAGAGTCCTGAGTAAAGGAGAAGTAACACTGAATGTCATCAGTGAAAGATTTATGATTTAAAAAATCTCCCTCAGAGGCAGAAAATACAACAAAATTAACAATGGTTCCAATGGGTATCCCACATTTCAGAAGATAGCCACCGGGGGAGTATAAACTCGATACAAACGTGTAGGAGTGGCCTGACTAATAAGAGGCAAACCAAATGAGCATTACAACAGAGAAAGCACAGCAGACCTTAATACTCTCATTCAAGACATCAGGATCCACTATGTGAAATGCTGTCATAAGCTCAAAAAGATATAAGAACATAGGTTCATGGGTTCATAGGTCAGTACTAGGCTAACGGCCCTGGAGCCATTGCAAGCCTAGCCCAATAGTGTTCCCAGTAATGTGTTTTACCAGATGTTAGTTCCCTGTGCCCCCGTCTTGCAGTGCAATTGAAGTGATCCCTGGGGAGAATTTCCTATTTCCCATCCACTCATCAAGATTTCTCTTGAAGAGGGCCAGTAAGGTGCTCTGCTTGATGTGAATGGGGAGTTTATTTCAGAGTTTTGGGAGTCTCTGGGTTAGAGACCTGCCCCCCCAACAGGTTCTGTTTAATGTGATGATAAGGTTGAGGTGTTTGGAGCGAGTAGCATGAAGGTATTGGGATTTTTTCAGATGAAGCATGTCAAGCAAAACTGGGTCAGACATGGCTCTGTATGTCAAGCAGAGATCGCCTCTAAGTAGGTGATATGACATGGAGGATAGTTTAAGTCTTTTTAAGTCTATCTGCATAAGGCACATGTTTGAGTCCTAAGATTCTCTTACTGTGGAATTTCTAGCCTCTACAGTTGTTGGAGGTGTCTAGTGAGGTACATGCCAAATGGGACATTGTACTCTATACTGACACTGATGAGGGATGAGTAGAGAGAGATAATGACTTATTTTTTCCTGGATGAGAAACCTTTTGTGATGAGATGTGTCATGTAGAAGGACCTCCTAACTACAGTGCCGACGTGGTTGTTGAAGGAGAGGTCGCTATCTACCTGTGTCCCTAGATCCCTTATAACTCCTTCAGAGTTAAGTGGGTTCCCTTCGATATGGTAGTTTGCGGGCACCGTGTTTTTCCCGAAGGGAATGACTATGCATTTTTTTGGCATTTAGTCTACGGCCATGGTTTTGGCACCAGTCATTGGTCTCCATGAGGCCTTTTTGTAGGATGTCCACATCAGCTTGAGAATCCATAATAGCTCCCAGTTTGCAGTCATCCACGAATATTTTTAACCAGAGTCCTTTGGTGTTGGCTTGAACTTCAGGGAAGTAGATACCAAACAGGAGAGGACCCAGAACCAATCCTTGTGGGACTCCACTTGTAACTGCCCAGTAGTCAGATTTGGAGTCAGCTACTTTCACCGTGTGGGTTCTGTCAGTGAACCAGTTTGCAACCCATCTAGTGATGTAAGGGTTAATGCCCAGATTAGTGAACCTATAAATGATTCCAGAGTGTGAGATGGTGTCACAGGCTTTGGCTAGATCGAGGTAGGCTGTGCGGACAGCCTTACCTTTATCCACTGCTCTGGTGACAGCTTCAAAGAAGTCTATCAGATTTAGCAGACATGATTTGCCTTTCACAAACCCAAACTGTGTGGGGTCCAAGGTTTACAGGTCCCCTATATCCTTATTTATAAGATCTGTAATAATGCATTCCATAACCTTACAGATCAGGCTCATCAAGCTGATAGGGCAGTAGTTCCCAAGGTCAGTAGTCGCACCCCCTTTTTGGAGTGGGATGACTGTATCAGTGCACCATTCAGTGGGAACAAAGCCTGAACTGAGGCTGCAGTTGAACAGAGCACTCAGGTGTAGTGGCAGTTCCTTTTGTAGTTTATGCAGGACACAACCCAGTATATTATCTGGTCCCATGGAAGCTGTGTTCTTAGCTTTGGTCAGTGCAGTTTTTACTTGTGCAATAATGATAATAGGGATTTGATATTCCTCAGGTATGTGGATGGGCCCTTTAGGGGGTGAAGGGGGAGTAAAATTTGCACTGAACCTGTCTGCCAAGATATTGCCAATGTCAGTTGGTTCAGTATAAGCAGTGCTGTTGTGCTGTAGCTCCAAACAAATCTGTGTATTATTATGTATATTCTTGACATAGCTAAAGAAAGCCTTGTGGTTGTCCTTAGTATCTGTACCAATTTTGTTTTTGTATCTTGCTTTGGTGGATTTGATGTGGGATCTCAATTTTTTACTGAGATTTCTGAGGGAATTTTTCCAGTCATCGGACTTTACCTTTCTCTGCAACAGTTTTTTCCTTCTCTTGTAGAGTTTGTTAATGGCAGGGGTCCAACAGATTGGTTTCCCTTTTTTAGAAGAGAGAGTTTTGGTTTTGTTTGGTATGGCCCTATCTATGCAATTGTGTAAGTGCTCATACAGTGCTTTGGTGTATGATTCAGCAGCCATACTCCCATTCCCCATTTCTATGGATGACATGAAGCTTGCCACTTCTGTCCTTAGAAGCCCAAAGTTAGGTTTGGAGAAGTTTTTCACTGTGGTTTCTTTTTTCAGGGGTGGGGGCAGGATTTGGATATCAATGGTGATTAACTTATGGTTGGATTGAACCAGGGAAGGTTTATCATAGGAGTAGGGCAGCGGTCCCCCATGTTTCTAATGACTAGGTCAAGAATGTTATTTCCCCTAGTGGGGGTGAGGATGAGTTGGTCTAAGGCATTGCAGTTGATGAATTCCAGGAAACATTGGGCAAAAAATTTGGAGCAGGAGTAGTTGTTCCAACTAATAGAGGGGTAGTTAAAGTCTCCCAGTATAAGGGTATTAGGCTGGACTTTGATGTTTTCCAGAGTGTCCAGGAATGCAAAGTGGCAGTCCTGGGACATTGTGGGGGATCTGTAGCAGGTTACAACACGGACTGCAGTTTTGTCCAGTGTTAAGTGTACCTGAAGTATTTCTGATGCGTTATGTTGCTCAGCAAGTCCGGAGGTGTGTGTATCTTTTATGAAGATGGATACACCTCCACCTTTGGGGGTTCGGTCATCACATCCCTTAGGGCTTTGGTTCAGATTTGGGCGACGAAAGGTGTGACATGTATTGTAACCTGGTAGTGCAGGGGTGCTCTCAGGAGCCTTGAACCAGGTCTCTGTTACTGCACAGATGTCGATGTTCTCCTGTTTGAGGAGTGACTCGAGTGAGTGCATTTTGAGGTTTAGACTTCTAGCGTTGAGTAGCATAACCCTTAGGATGGATTTGCTAGCAGATGTTATGGTGGTAAATTTATCTTCAGGGCATTGCCTAAAAAAGGCACTATAGGGGTTCCAAGGCCCTTGGCCAGTATCCAGAATCCCAGGGGTGACAGATTCAGGCTGTCTCTGGCAAAGCATCAAGGTCTGTCTATCATTTCATCCCAAGCAGACAGATACTGGATCCCCTTTGAATGACAACAGAAACTTAGCCAATTGTTGAAGTCAGTCATTTACTTCTTGTACTGTGGTATCATTCTTGGCAATGCTAGGATGCTACTCAAGGCTAGGGTCATACCTGCTTAGGCTACAAGATCAGAGAGCTCCTCCATGTCTCTTTTCATGTAGTCTAGGGAGGTACGTCTTAGGTCATTCGCACCAACATGTACAATGATGGAGTCACATTTGTACTTGCTGTGGAGAGACCCAAGTTCATGCATTATGTGGTGAATCCTGGCATCTGACAGGCAACTGACCATGACTTTCTCCTTATTTAGCCTAGTGAGTGGGATATCAGTGTGCATTACAATTGAATCACCTATGACTAATGTGTTTGGTACATTGTTCTGCCTTAGGGAGTTAGCTTGAGTGGCACACTGTTTGTGTGGGCTATGTGTCTTATGGGTTGTGCTTGGATGAGATGGTTGCTTGCATTTGTGCCTCAGAGGTCTCTGTTGTTTGGGCAGAATTTTTAAGAGACCCTCCGTGAAAGTAGTTGTGTGTTTCGTGTTACTATGTGATAGTGGTGGTGTGTGAACAGGGGAGCTATGTGTTCTCTGTGATGTGATGGGCATGCTAACCTTCTCCTCTTGAATGGCTGACCCAGTCTTGGATTGAGAGAGTGAAGCCTAAAGTTTGGCTATGTACTTGCATCTCTCACAAGTGGATGTGTTTGGAGGTAGGAGGAGGGGGTTGTCTGTGTACATGAGGCAATTGCTACATTGCCTTAGGATGCCCAGGTTCACTAGGTTAATGGGAGAAAGCATCAGAAACTGACCTTTGGACATGCCTGGAAAAGTGATCAGCTTTTTAAGTACTTAGTTATTTATGCTTAGATTAAGTACAGGAGCTTTTTGCTTCCTTTATGGAAAGTTTAGTCTTAATAGCTGTAGGTGAGCTTGCAATAAATGCTACAAGATTTTCTGAGGAAATGCTAGATTTAAAGGTCTAATTTGAGTGCTGAGAGATAAAAGTTAACAAGGTCTAAGGGAAAATTTGAAGAGCAGACTTTAAGGCATGAATAATGGTTTACCTTAGATTAGCGGCACTATGCGTCGTGCAAACCTGTGCATATACTTTTTTTAAACAGAAAGATGAAAGGGATAGAAGTAGCCCAAAATGGCCAATAAAAAGACTATTTATGAGCTGAAATCACTCCTTTAGTGACAGGCTGCTCAGAGCTTATCATTCCCACTGATAAGCAGGGAAGCTTCCCTCCATCTCAGTAAGGTCTGGGCAACACAGAAACCACAATACAGCCCTGAAATCAGCAAATCTGAAATCCGGACTATTCTAGTTACAGAAAGGTAGAAATGAGCAAGGACATAGAATTTTTTTGTTTGTTTTTTTTTTTTTTTTTTTCAAGAAATACAGCATTTAGAACTACAAAAGCACTATTTAAAGCAGAAAAATGGCTAGCACACTTGAGTGTGTAGCCTACAACAGTATTACAATTGAATTTAACTTAAAACAAGCAAATAAAGTGCAAACAACAATATTTAACAGAATACAGTTAAAATAAGTAGCAAGGCTTAATAAAGTGCTAGAATAAAGTTTGGTGAGCAAAAAATCAGCAAAAGAAGCAAAACGGATGTACTTAAATCACTGAAAGTCTCTCTTCTCTCTTTCTGCTGCTGTAGAACTCTGCAGGACACCCAGACAGAATCTTGCTGAGGTTAAACAAGCGCAAAATAAATGGGCAAAACATGCTTTTTAAACAGAAAGATGAAAGGGATAGAAGTATCCCAAAATGGCCAATAAAAAGAACATAACTGCTGATCTCAGATCATCAGGAGATTACTTGCACATCTTCGTAAAGTATCCCCACTGCACTGAAAGTGGTTGGATTTTTTTTTTTGAGGTCTTATGTAGCAGTCATTTGTTTCTCTGAGTTGAATCAGTTTTGTAATATAAAATCTCTACGTTGCAATTATTGTATATCATGGCTATGACTTTTGAACTCCTGTCTTACCTCTATTAAGTCAAGGGTCAGTCTAGCTTTGGGAAAATGTCAAATACAGAACTTAAAAAAGACACATCTGCCTCAAAATTGAAAGACTCGAACCAGGGAGCAATTTGACAGTTTCATCTAATTCAGACTGATGATGTCAAATCTGGCAAGTGACTCCGGGACAGAAATTGCTGATATCAAGTATGGACATAGTATCATGTCAAATTATGTTTCTCATCTGCTATATAGTAAAGTAAAGAAGAACTTTAGAAAATGTTCAAGAGTTTCTTCTTCCAGACATCTGCATTTTAGAGAGCAGCTATTTGCACTAGCAAATACCCTGTTGATAAGCTTTCAGAATGAAATAAATGTACCAGATTTTAAGCCCTGTGGTCTTCAAATGTGTTATAGACCTTGCTCTGAAGAATAACTGCCAGTTTACCAGAATATTATTAGTTTCATCAGAGTTAAGTGAAATCCATCAAATAATTTTCTATGATTTGGGAGAAAAAGATAAATAATTTGCTCTGTATAGGCTATGTACCATTAGATCTATGTTAGATTCATGTTTTGTTTCTTTGTCCAAATCAAATAACAAAAATCACACTTCCATGAAGTCATTCCTGCCAAAATGACTTACCTTATTTAGAAGAGGTGAAATGATGTCACTATGACTAGGGTAGTGACTTCAGTACAAATAACCTTTTAAGTATACCTTATTCTTTAAATCAGATATATATCCTTGCAGTTTTGTAACTACATAACATAATCTGAGGCTGAAGAAAAGATGGAAGTGAGGGATTATTAATGCATGTGTCCTAGGGGCTAAACCTAAAAGGTTACTACTAAGGCAAATCCGTAGTTTAAAATAAATCCTTAAGGACAGAATTTCTCTACTTAATGGGGAAATGATGCAGAGTAATGTGAAAGAGAGACCCTCTGTCTAAAAAGTATACACTAAAAGCAGAATTCTGTATTGAAGACCATGTAGTAATTGGTCCTGTTTTTCTCTTCTTTAAAATGATTTGTTCATTAAAATAAATATACCTTGCTACCACAGTATTTAGTAGATGATGTGCCAAACAGCATTTTGCTCCATTAGTGATAGTTTCAGCTGTTCCTTTCTTAATAAATGTTTTTTTTAAAAATACCACTTTTCCCATGATTTTGTCACTGAGGCTAAGCAGTAAATTTAGCCTCGGTGACATCAGCATGATAATGTGCAGTGCGTCCATAGACTTTAATGCACGCATCATCTCGCATGCGCAAAGATGCATCCATTAAAGTCTATGGACACACCTCACATTATTCCTCAGTTGATGTCACTGAGGGATACATTAAATTTATTTGACTTATGGTTTAATAAAACACTTTACAAAGCTTTTTTTTTTATTAAAAATGTCTCAAGTAAGGAATAAAAATAATACAAGTACATTGCAGCACTTAACACATTAAATGCCGTGATGTACTTAAGATACTAAACAAATCGCTTTAACCATGTTCAAGTAGTTATGCCAATTGATATATGAAAACTCTAGTAAAGCACTTTAGCATCTGGAGAGATATATTCTGCCATTTGGGAATGACTGTCTTGGTTTATTGCAAGCAAATCCTGGACATTTGTCTTTCCAAAGAAATTGCCTGACAGGATTATTAATATGAGAAAAACATCTCCTCTTAGGAGCAGATGGAGCTTTCATTAATGTAAAACAGGGTGAAATGTTAACAATCAAAATGTTGAAGACTGTGCCATTTCTCAAAATCAGATATTTTTTTGCTAAGTTTATCAAAGTTTTTTTGCTCATAGACTTGCACTACTAATTGCTTAAGGCTTGAGAGCGCCAACTAAGACCTAACAGAGCATTGTCACTCTTAATTAACTGTAGTGGAGAACAACACATAATTTGTCCTTTTTGAACTTGCAACTGGGGAATGCACTGTAGACCTCAAATGTTTCTAAAACTGTTTTGATAGAGTCATAGTAGGTGAGCACAATGTGTACTGGTGAAAGAGCTGAATAAAAAACACTGGCCCTAACTTTGCCAGTAGCCATAGAATAAAGGGTTTTTGTGCAGTTAATAAATCAAGAGTTGATGTTTTAACTTCAGAAGAGACAGAGTAATCTGGTCTAAAGCCTTTTCTGCACTCAGTGTAACTATTGCCTCTGGTCATTTGAGTATTTATTTTAAGCTCAGTAAAAATAGACAATGCTGTATAAGCTTGTCATTGGAATTATATCTCTTGATGAAACCAGCCTGCAGTACTAGGTATTTTTTCCACACCTTCTGTAAATGACTGACCAGGACTTTCATCAAAATGTAGCTTCAACATTTAAGAAAACTATGGTATGATGGGAGGGGGAGTAACTTTCCCCATTTAGGAATCAATGTACTAGAGACTTTCAAAAGTGTGGGATTCTATGGCTGTGTAAATATTACATGCACATTCCAATTATAAATATCATCATTTCTAGTTCTGTGTATGCCTCCTCCTCCTTCTCCTGCCGCTGCTCAGCTCTCCACTTCTTTTCAGTGCAGTGTGACAAATTCATAAACCATACCTTCTCTCTTCTGCTTTCCAGTGCTCGGATGATTGATAATTTCATCCTTTCTTCATACTTATAACCACTCCTCCAATGACTGTTTATTATACACACAGTCTTCTCTGTCAGTCTACTGCTGTTTCTGTTGTACACCTCCTAAAACTGAGCACATCACTAGAGTGTCCACACTTAGGTCATGGAATAATGACATCAGTATATCACAGGTCCACATTTAAAGCGATGTGCTTATCATTCTGTTTTTCTTTGCTACTCTCCTTTGACACTTTGCTACATCAGTTAGCCTAAAATGTGACTATAACCCTAGACCATTGCATTCTCTGGGATCCCTAAGCCCACCCACCCAACTTGATTATCTTTTCCTTGTACTGCTCTGCAAAAGTGCACATCCTGGAACTTTCTTGCATTAAATATTAGGTCCATGTATATGCACTATACTGGATTTTGTTAGAAGCCAACACCTATCTCACCCCATCAAGTATAACACCCACTAAACTAAACTGTGATGTTATCTGCTAACCCCAGCATAATATCACTTATAAATAAGATAAAGAAAAATAACCCTAGAACCACAACTAACTTGTCTACGAACAGTTGCCCCAGCCAGTACACTGCGTTTCTTTTTTGGCAATTAGCTTCCCACTTATGCAACCAGTTTGGGACTCATGCCATACTGTTTGACTTTCATACCAGTCTCATAGTGTCAAAGAATTTCCTTAAGTCCCAATGTACTGTTCTCACAAGTTCCATCTATCCACTTCAGTGGCGAAACAGCCCCAGATCTAGAAGAAAACAAAACACTACAACTGTCAAACTAGAACAGGTTAGGCTGTCAGTGAAGTATGATGCCAGCCTCAAGTGTTAAAAGTATATATTTGTGAATTATGGACTACTGTCAGGCTGAACACCAAAGCAGAATAGTCAAATATCTGTATGTTCACTCTTCCTTGGCCCTTCTTTCTCTTCAGCTACCTTAGCAATGTACAAAGAATGCACCTGAAAACATGGTAACTATAGGTATACTTGACATTAACAGGTGATATGCTATTAAATGTGAATTGTACAGAAGCTCTGATGCCATTATGCAACTAAATAGTGTGTGTAGGCAACAAGCTACAATTCCACATGAAGCAGTGGCAGATATCTCACTCTGGCAGAGATGTACATTCTATGTTTTTTTTTTCCTGGAAAGTCAGGAATCCTTTGCAGAGTCTGTGAATCTACTCAGCCAACTCAACTGGCACTTAAGATGGACACAGTTTGGTAAAGACCATTTATGAAGACAGGTTTGTATGGGCAATAATTTGATGGACTTGCAGTATTAAACTTTGAAACACATCAGGCAGTTTTGCCAGGGAATAATTCTATAGGTACCACCACAACATGTGTTAAATAGCTTCTGTAGCAGTAATGTTTGGTTACACTGCATTGAAAGCAATAAGACATAAGAAAGGGTAAGGAGGCTGACTACAGCCTAGCAGTCTTTCATGGACATATGGCCATATTCAGATTAAACAGACAGTGCATCAGTCTGAAGAATGTTCATATTATTTCATATGAATAGTTTTGGATAGACAGTACTTGAATGGAATGGCCTGAGCATTATTAATTAGGGTGTCACTGTCACATATGATTTGGCAAGGATTACCCTAATGCATTTGAAGCATCATCCTTCGTGTTAGCAAAAACCTGCAGATACTGTTACATACAAGGTGTCAGGAACACAGTGGTGGGATGACTTGTAAAGCAATTAATACCATGATTTCTGCATTTATCTGATGCCCTCTGATTAGAGGGTTGACATGATTCTGCATTCATGTTTTCCAGATGGAAACTGATTATGCTTATTGTCAGTTAAAATAAAGATTTGTAGTAATTGTTGGATTTGGTGACTATTTTAAGTTCATACATAGCTTTGAGTTTGCATATGATTCTCTTATGCTCTTTACAAGTTTATTAGGTCACTCTTTAGGTAGGATAAATTAAACTTCTTATAAGAATTAAGCAATTTATTTATTTTCTTATAGAATTTATTTATGCACATATTCCACCATAAGGGTTTGTTTTCAAATTTCTTATTATATTTGGTGCAGATAGGAACTGCCTTATCAGTACAGCTATTTAATCGGGGGTGGAAGAAAGAGCCTTAGGCATCAGGTTTAGCAATTGGATCCATCGGTGGAGGATTGCAGCAGAATGTATTATTACATTAATAAGGAAATTACTTACAATGTACGTACAGGAAAAATAATTGTTACAGACTGTAAACAATCCTACTGGGGAACAGAGCATACCTGATATTGTCTGTATTCCTAAGGAGATGACTGTTGCTATAAGTCGTTTTACCACCTTTGATGTAGGCTAAACTACTGCTAGATAATTCTGCCAGATTGAAATCTAAACCACTGCATAACAGATTAATAACAGAATACATGGAACAGAGCAGTCACTATGTAGAACTAATTTGAGACAGCCATTCAGTAGAAAGATTGCAGAAGGAATGTGGGATTTTTGGAAAGGAAATTGTTCAAATGCAAAATATATATATATATATATATATATATATATATATATATATATATATATATATATATCTGACATCAGGATGTAGGAACATGAGATCAAGAGAATATGCTTCCGTAAGAACAAGATACTTAATTAAAATGAGAACTAAAAGATATAGGAAAGGGAAAGAAGATTCAGCTATAACTCTGAAAACTGAAAGAAATAAACTGGAGAGACAAACATGATATTCTCAAGTGTAAAGAAACTCCCATTTCTACACATTTTACTTCTTAAAGACTTAAATAGAAGTGCCAAACCAAATGTGAGAGAGCAAAAATACTCTGCACTAACTCTCAGCTCACTCCTTTACTTTACTAGACACAGAGACAATAGCACCTTCTAAGTTCTTGCTCAGTTAAAATTGTTATTCTATTTCCTACCTCCTCACCCCAGCCTCACATAAAGCAATAGCCAGAAATGTTCTAATAACAGAGTTTGAATATGCTGTTGAATTGCTGAGCATGCATTCATCCTACAAGTCTCAGAAATTTTGAACCACTGAAAATAAGCAGATTTTCCCTATTAACAAACCATATTCATGTCAGTGTGATGTACAAAAAAACCTTCCACTGGCTCTTAATAGCTGTCTGGGGGACTTTCTTACTTGGCACGGTCATGCTGAAAATGTTACTACTAGGAACCTTGCTCTCATAAAGTAATACTACCGATTGAGGTAGTAGGCAACATGACACCATCACACTTCTGATACCAAGGGAGTAAACCTCCAAACAAAATGTCAACAGAGAGGCACCTCTGAGCCAAAATAAGTAGTATAAGCACCACACCATTTATTAACCAAAACAACAGCACAATGAATAACTGCACTTTTCAAAGCACAAAAAAAAGTATCCAACAGTTCAATGAATTTTGAGAAGTAATAAAGAGAACATGCCCAGGCCATTCTCAGTGCTTGAGGTGATCTGAAGTAATCAACAAGGTCACAATGATATGAATATCCAGTTGCCCAGCCAGACATCAGAAATGCATAGGCCATGTATGATTTGTGCTTCGAAAAGTGCAGCTATTCGTTGTGCTGTCGTTTTGGTTAATAAACTGTGTGGCGCAAATACTACTTATTTTGGCTCAGAGGTGCCTTTCTGTTGAAGTTTTAAAAAGTCTTTGAAATAATTCCTTCTTAAGAATGCCAAGTGCACCTTCTTCTGTGATTCTTTTATTCCCAAATCACAGCCATCTAAATGACTTAAACATTGCAGCTGAATTAAACTTGGCATATCAACTAAACAATACAAAGTTGTAAATCTGCCTCCTTGTGCATATTATATGTATCCTGTATTAGTGCTTATTCATACTGTATGTTTTTTGCAAGCTCTACACATTATCACACTCTACTCCTACTATTTTTGTACTTCATGTCACTTAATATTGTACATAATCTCATTTTTTTCTACCAAGGTCGTTACTGAAAAAAAAATCAGTGTACCAGCTAACGTACCCAGTAAATGAATTGTAAATAAATAAATAATGAGAGACAATATCAGGAAAATCTGAAGAAAATTTATATAAATATATTGAGCATAATAGGAAACCATTTTATATACACAAATGTGATAGGTGTAAAGTCATACAAACTGATAAACTGTGGAGAGTCTAAAATGTATTCTTAAACACAAATTTTTGTAGTTACATTTACAAAATCTTAAGGAAAACAGTTTGACTCCACAAAGTGGGAGATAATTTGTGCTAGAAATATTCATGTATCTTCAGATACTGAAATTAGATTAAAGTATGTTGGAAATGAAAAAGTACTACACAAACTGGACCCAAACCAAAGTCGGAAGTGGACAAGTTGGGACTTGAAACAATGTATAAACATTCATATGTTGAAAATAAATCTATAACTACGTGTACCGTGATGTTCTACAAAAATTTAATAGCAGCTATAAATGAAAAGGTATGCTGTGATGTAATTTATATAGACCTGTCTTTAGCCTTTGATAGCATCACACACGAAACAAGGTATTAATGTAATCTTGATAAGATGGTTAGTTGCATGGCCTACAAATAAGACATGGCAAGTATCACATAGCAATTGGACTTGTGAAATTCGAGCTTTCAGAAAGGGCATTCCACAGGGTGCTACCCTAGGCCACACTTCTTCAGATGGTATCTTTCTGAACTAATTTTTCATCTGAGGAGTTATGTAGTCTGTATTCAGATGGGTTGAAAACTTGGAAATTGATTACTTCTGTTACAGATAGGGCATGCCTGCAAAAAAACTAATTAAATTGATATTTTGGGCAAAGAAAAATAATATGCAGATAAATATATCAAAACTAAGCTATCTGAGAGATATAGATTGAAGGGTAAATGTTTAATGCAGCACACAGTGACCAAAACTGGCATCTATATTATCTTATCAAAGTTTCAGAATATCGAATCTGATATGGCCGACACCATATCATCGAATTCTGAAACATCGAAAGATAAAAAAAAATGCCTAAAAACAAAAATAAATGAAAACTTACCTTTGCAAGAAGGGGGGCAAGCCCCCCTGCACTCCCCATGTGGGGGGCTGCCCCCTCCCCCCGCACACACACCCTACTTAAATATCCCAACTCTGAGACTGCAGTAAATTGAACTAAACAGAAATCTCCCCTTACGGAGATTTCCATTTAAACGTTTGATGTTTTTTGCTTCCGCTAATCTGGTGCCAACAATATCAGCTTTGATATTGTCGGCCTTCGACAATGTGAAGTAGACCCCCAAAACTGTTGATTCATTTAAGGACCTGGGTATGTGGATAGATCCATCTTTGAGTTTTTCTGATCAGATCAACCAATTAGTTAATTGTAGTTATAAAATTATAGGCAGGATAAAAAGATTTATAAAGTCTAGGAAATCATTAATGATGAAACCATTGTTTCTAAGCTACATTAGATCCAAGCTAGTGTATGTAATAATAATATGGAAACCTCATAAGAAAACTAGAATAAGTAAGTTAGAAAGAGCACAGCAGAAGTACATACAAAAGACACCCATAGATATGAAAACTTAGGTTATGCAGACACCTCAGAAAGAATTAACCATAGTTCCCCCTGAATGTTAGAGGCAGATGCCTGCAAAGCCTCTTCTGACGTGCTGCCAGCCAGATCCTGACTAAACTCCTACACGGTCACAGCAGAGAAATCAACAACATAGCCAGGAGAGCCTCTGGGTTTGTAACAACATTAGGAGAAATGCCTGGCAGAGGCTGGACAGCAGAAGATTCATATCATACCATTTTCACCTTCTTCATCTCTAATGGCTTACCATCGGGGTGAGAGATTGTTTCCATTGTTTCATTAGCAAAAAGCTTAAGATGCTGGTTCTCAAGATACAAAGAAAGGGAAGAAAGCCTATTGTGAAGGGTGTTTGGGATGAGCACCTGACAAATTGAGCAAGTTGTATGGTCATGAGAAGCTCCTAGACAAAAAAGACAATTATTTTTGGCAGTCTTTATAGGGAAATCTGTCAACCACACTGGCATTTACTCTTTCTGGATGACATTAATCCCAAGGAGCACAAAATAAGATTAGAAAAAACAAAACCCCCTAATGGGGCACTTATCTGCAACTGCAAAGAAGTCAGCAAACAGGCGTTGGTAGTCACTGGGGAACAAAAATGCGTTCAACTGAAAGAAAATTGATGCAGGTATACAGACCAACAAAGAAACAATATGTTCAGACTGTTAAACCAAAAAATATGGCAAAAAAAGCAAAAGCTAAAAGCAGAAAATATTTAATATTGTAAGCGCTCTCGGAAACGCCAATACGTTTCCTTCTTCAGACAAACAGTCAAACAAATTGAGGGCGTAAATATATACCATGCTAAATGACTAATTAAACAATCAATACTTCGCACACTCCTACTTAAAGCAACCCAATAGCTGAAATAAAATAGGAACTTGTCAAGTATTTAAACTACGTAAAATTATTATGTTACTACAATTAATATTGTAAAACCAGATAATAAATACAAAAGATTAATACCTCTTAGTCAGCTCCATTACTTAAGTTAGCATCATAACACACACACACACACTCAACAAAATGTATTTTAGCTCCAAGTTGACATTTTCCCAGTGGGGAATACTGCATTTGGTTAGAATGAATTCAATGAGCAAACAAAACCCCTTTTCAAACAGTTGAGGCCTGGGGTTGGAAGGGGCTCCATGTTTACATATTAAAATATAACACATTAGACATACACATTGGTTATGAGAAATACAAAAAGTTTCCAAAAACATACATAGTCATAAAGAAAAGAAAAAGAAACAAATAGTATTATTTCCTCCGCAAGTAACTTGGTTTGGTGTAAACAAATAGCATGTATATGATATAAACAAACATAAGGACCAGAAATTCACATGTTGGCTATATACAACCTGAAAGCAAAATTATTATAGGACTATACAGTTAAATAATTGTCCATGTTGGTGTGAATGACCTGAGACCTCATGAAAAGGGACATGGAGGAACTGTCCAATCTTGCAGCCCAGGCAGGTATGACCCTAGCCCTGAGTAGCATCCTGCCATCACCCAAAATGATACAAAATGATTGACTTCAACAATTGGCTAAGCTTCTGGTGTCTAAGGGGATCCAGTATCTGTCTGCCTGGGATGACATGATCAACAAACCAAGATTCTTTGCCAGAGATGGCCTGCACCTGTCGCTCCTGGGATTCCGGATACTGGGTAAGGCTCTAGCCATAGTGCCTTTTTTAGGCAAGGTTCAAATGACAAATTCGCCACTGTAACAGGTACAAGCAAGAAGAATCTGAGGGTATTGCTACTCAATGATAGAAGTCTAAACCTCAAAATGCACTCACTCAAGGCACTCCTTAAAATGGACAACATCGACATCTCTGCAGTGACAGAGACCTGGTTCAAAGGTCCAGAGAGTACCCCTGCATTACCAGGCTATAATTCATACCACACCTTTCGGCCACCTAACCTGGACCGAAACACTAAAGGTGGAGGTGTGTCAATATTCATTAAGGATATCCACACCTCCAGGCTAGTTGTGCAGCATAATGCATCCGAGATTATCCAAGAGCAACTAACTCTGGGCAAGACCGCAATCCAAACTGTAGCTTGCTACAGATCCCCCACCATGACCCAGGATTCCCACTCCCCATTTCTTGATACACTGGAAAATATTAGGGTACAACCTAACACCCTAAAAATGGGCGATTTCAACTACCCCACCATTAACTGGGAAAACTACTCATGTACCAACTCTTGTGCTCAACATTTTCTGGAATTCATAAATTCCAATGCCTTGGATCAACTTATCCACACCCCCACCAGGGGCAGCAATATCATAGACCTGGTTATTACCAACATGGACAACTGGTGCTCTACACCAGAGGTCAATTCCTCATTGGTCAGATCCGACCACAAGCTAATCACCCTAGACATCCACATCCCTGCCCCACCCCCCATTAGGGAAACCACAGTAAAAAATTTCTCCAAAGCCAACTTCACGCTTCTCAAGACAGAAGTGGCAAACATCACGACACCCATGCTGACGAGCAATAGAGGTATGACTGCTGAATCTTACACAAATGCACTTTATAAGCACTTACACGAGTGCATGGATCATGCAATCCCTAACAGAACCAAGATGCTATCCTCCAAAAAAAGGAAGCCAATCTGGTGGTCCCCTGCCATAAACAAACTCTACAACAGAAAAAAGAAACTGTTGCAAAAAAGAGTAAAATCCCATGATTGGAGAAATTCCCTGGTCAGCCTCAGTAAAAAGCTGAGATCCCCTCATAAAATCCTCCAAAGCTAGTTATGAAAACAAAATTGCCACTGACTCTTAAGACAACCACAACGCATTCTATAGCTGTGTCAAGAATTTTAATGGCAACACTCAGAACTGCTCTGAATTACAGCACAATGGCACTAAATATACAGAACCAACTGATATTGCCAACATCCTGGCAGATAGGTTCAGTGCTAACTTTACCCACCTGTCATCCCCTAAAGAGCCCATCTCTATACCAGAAGAATGCAAAGTTCCTGTAATCACGGCTGCACAGGTAAAAAACACACTATCCAAAGCCAAGAACACAGCATCCATGGGACCTGACAACATCCCAGGCTGGGTTCTACATGAACTACAGAATGAACTGGCACCCCACCTAAGTACCATGTTCAATCATAGCCTCACCTCAGGCTATGTGCCCACTGAATGGCGCACAGCGACGGTTGTCCCACTCCACAAAGGGGAAGCCACCATAGACCCCGGAAACTACCGCCCCATTAGCCTAACGAGCCTGGTCTGCAAGGCTATGGAAGGTATCATCATGGAACTTATAAACAATGGCATTGGTAATCTCCAAACTCAGGACCCCACCCAGTTCTGGTTTGTAAAAGGCAGATCATGTCAACTAAACCTGATAGACTTCTTTGAAGTAGTCAACAAAGCCGTAGATGAGGGTAAGGTGGTTCACACAGCCTATCTAGATCTCGCCAAGGCTTTCAACACCATCCCCCACTCTGGAATTATAGATAAACTCACTAAACTAGGTATAAATCCCTATGTTACAAGATGGGTTGCCAACTGGCTCACTGATAGAACCCACACTGTGAAAGTAGCAGACTCCAAATCCAACTTCAGACCAGTGAAAATTGGAGTACCACAGGGTTCAGTCCTGGGTCCTCTCCTGTTTGGTATCTACTTCTCTGAAGTACAGGCTAACACAGAAGGTCTTTGGCTAATGAAGTTCGCAGATGACTGCAAACTAGGAGCCATAATCAAAACTACGAAAGGGCCTCGCTGAGACAGATGCCTGGTGTCAAAGCCATGGCCTCAAGCTCACAATGCCAAAAATTGCATTGTCATCCCTTTTGGCAAAAACTCTGTACCTATGAACTACCACATAGGTGGTAGTCTACTTAACACTGAAAGTGTGATAAGAGACCTTGGGACACAGGTGGACAGTAGTCTCTCCTTTGATAATCACATCACCACAGTAGTCAGGAAATCATTTTACATGGCACACCTCATCACAAAAGGTTTCTCATCCGGGAAAAAAGAGGTCATTGTTCCCCTCTTCTCGTCACTCATTAGACTCATTATAGAGTACAATGCCTCTTTTGTTATGTACCTCACAAGACATCTACAACAACTTGAAAGGTCACAGAAATATCTCACAAAGAGGATTACCGGCCTCAAACAGATGCCCTACGCAGACCATCTCAAAAAACTGCAGCTTTACTCCGTCGCATATCACCTACTCAGAGGCAATCTCTGCCTAACACACAAAGCTATGTCAAACCCAGAACTTTTAGACATGCTCCACTTAAAGAAATCCCAATCCCTATGAGCTACACACTCTAGGGACCTAAACCTTGTCACCACAAGAAACAGAACATGCTTGAGGGATAGAGTCCTGTCCCAGAGACTTCCCATTCTCTGGAACAAACTACCTATCTATCTCAAACAAAGCTCCTCATTAGCACTCTTCAAGAAAAATCTTGATGATTGGATGGGAGATAGGAAATTCACCCCGGGGATCACTTCTGTGGCACTGCTCGACAGTGGCAGTGGCACAGGAAAATAATTTTCTTGGGTGGCGAAAGCCAGGGTACCTTTTGGCTAGGCTTATATAGGCCCTAGGGCCAATAACCTAGTACCTACCTATGAACCTATGAACCTATAAGTGATGAGGTGATATTTAAAAAAAAATGTATAAATTGACTTTTATGTATTTTCTTTATAATTACCTTTACTATTATCAAAGGATGATTAAGTGCAGATTATGTTGCACAAATTGTCCACAGTGAAATTAATCAAATGATGCTAACTCAAGTTATGGATTGCTGGCTATACCATAAGTTGTAGTGATCTCCCTTTGAGTTAATGTACATCCCTCTCAACTACTCACTATCTGGCAGAGTGTTCCAGTTTCAAATCTTACATCTGTGTCCACTCCGCTTTTCAGCTTTGACATAGAATAGCTCCAATTTCTTCTCATTCATTGGCCCAATAGTTGAGCCAATTATGAGAGATTTCCTGGAGCTACTGCAGTGAAAGCAGACCAATAGTGGATATGCATCTGAACACTAGTATGGTCTTTCTTCTTTTCCAGTCTTCTTTTTCAGACCTTTTTAAAAAACAAGAAAGATTGTATAGTGTTGAAGATCTAGCTGACCCATAGTGAGGATCTGATAAGTAGCTTAGTAGCTGTATGTAGTAGGTTTGATATGTTCATGCATGTGAGTATGTGTGTGCCTGTATCTGTCTGTCTGTCTATATTTATATGTGCATGCAGCTAGGTGGGGGCATAGCTTTGCTTCACATTTGTCCTTAATTTTGTAGAATATCCCTGATTTTGGCTCATACTCATATTTTCACTCTGTGCCATCTAATTTTTGGATAAATAGATGGTAGCCAGTCACCATTGCCAGTTAATAGAGTTCCATACTTCTTATTGTTCAGAAAATGCATGTTAATGTAGCACCTGTTGTGCTGTTAACTTGTAAAGTGAATTAGAGTAATATTTAAAAAGCTGTTCCATTTCTGGTCTTTGTCCTCTTATTATTTTGGATTGGCAAAGAAGCTGATAGATATTTTTATTTGTTCTTCATAAAATTTGTGATTTTCTGACAAATTGCGGATTATAGTCATTAACTATTATTAGCCACATGAGTTTCAGACTTCATATCCTTCAGAAAATTATTACTAACGCAAGGCTTGTATTCTAGAAACTTTCAGTGTATATAAAGGGTTGCAGTGGTTCTGACAAAAGTAAAAGGAAGTACATCTCTAGGCAATTTATGCATTCATCAGATCGCAAGTAGACATTTAAGATGTATGCAATCATGCGTGTGTGTTATTGTGTATGTGTGTGTGTGTGTGTGTGTGTGTGTGTGTGTGTGTGTGTGTGTGTGTGTATACAGAAGGCATAGCTCTCAACTGACTGATTTTGCCTCACATTTGTGGTCTGATCCTCATAAAATCTATGGTTTCCTGACAAACTGATGTTAATTGTAGTCATCAGATAATGACTGATGTGAGTTTTGGACTTCACATCTTTCATAAAATGTTTGCTAATATAAAACCTATTGCATTAGCAACTTTCTAACTAAATGAAAGCATTATTTTAATTCTGCCTTCCTGGTTTTCAAGCCAAGTGGTTGAGAAGCCATGGGAGGCTCATTGGGTTTCACTACATGGTTCTGACAGCAGCAAGATGAGATATATTACTGTGCCATTGTTTGTGTATTTATTCATTCATTTGATTGCAAGCAGAGTTCTAAGGCACTCACAGTCATACAAATGACTGCACTTACACTGCAGCAAGGATACATGTCTCAGGTGATGATGGTATGTTTCCATTATGGTTCTAATGTTATACATTGCACCTCGAAAAAGGTAAATATGTACATGTGTACTCTCATCCCCAGGGTAGTGAATATATACATATGCAAATTATGAGGTGCTGTCATTTTGGATCCTCTGATATGATTTTTGATTGCCCATGCTATGATTTTGAGTGGTAGGTTGATACACACACACACACACACACACACACACACACACACACACACACACACACACACACACACACACAAGTCAGAGGTATATGGGGTGCAGCCACCCATTTTAAAAATAGTGTTTTTGCAATATATCTGTCTATATGTTTATATTATATATACATATACATATATATATATATATATATATGATAGGTTTAGTTATATGGAGTATTGATGATGTGTTCTTCGTTTTGGATGGGGTTAATTTTTTTGTTGTAGTGGTGACTTCACATTTGCGAATGTTGTAGATGGGTCCTTTATGTCTTAATTAAACATGGTTTTAAAGAAGTTAGTCAGTGTAATGTGTGAAATGTATGTTGACCAAGTTATTCATCAATCAGTAGTAATACTGAATACATGAATATTTAGAAAAGGGAAAAATTCAATATAACTGATCTAAAAATCAGTTGATAGAGCATTACCTGCTTTTCCTGAATGAGATCACAGTACAGTGGGAAATTTGCCCTTTCCCCAGTGTACTGCAGCAAAAGAACATAGTAGAATCTAGGATATCCAAAAACAAAGTCCAGCAAACAAAAAGATACCCAATGCTGAGAGTAAGAACACTTTTACTTCCAAAAAACAGATAAAAACAAGTAAAAACAGGTAAGCGCTTTCACGATTGCTCGCTTATTCAGACCTTAACAAACAGTATGAAAAAACAGGCCTTTAAATACAAAAAACTTCCAGTTAATTAAAACCAATTAAAACTGTTGGGTGTTAACACTTATCAGTGAACTAAGCCTCTCTTCTTTAGGAGAGGCTTTAAAGCAACAGCACTATTCAAACCAGGTGGCACATATGCTTTAAAGTTGACAATCCATTTTAACTCAGCAAATTCAGTCTCATTACTCAAATCCCCTTCCCTTAAACTTTCATTTAATGTCTGTAGTACCAAGAACTTAAAGCTGTGACTCATACCAGCTTCAGATACATGTTTCACTAATGCATTTGTTAATTTATTATTTCGTATATCACTCTGATGCTGCAGAATACTGTCCTTAAACATACAATTTGTCTTTTCTATGTAATATGAATCACATACATTACACTTAGCCATATAGACCAATTTTTTGTACAACAATCTGCATAAAAGGACAGATGCATAGGTTCCATACTTAATGGATGCATAATCAAGTGTGTAAACCATATATAACTGCATGCCTTGCAAGACCGGCATGCATGCGTGCCCTTACGCTGGGAGGTGAGGTGCCTATATGGTTCAGTGTGTGTATAACAGAGTCACTGTTTTAAGTTCCTGGTATTTTTAAAACAAAACTTAGGAAATTGTCCTATATGTTCACTGACAGAGGGATCAGTCAACAAGATAGACCAAATTTTCTTTATGACTTCACACACTTTATTAACCTCTGCTGAATAGGTCAAACAGACCCTATTTACACCCTTGTTGCTGTTAGCCTCTGTGTACTTCACTGTACTTGAGGAGCTGTCAGAGAAGTAAGGTTTTACTTTGACACCAACCAATGTATTCAGTTCTCTAATTTCCTTATCTATCTCACTGCCCTTATAGCCCCTCTTCAATAGATCTGCCTTTAGCACTGTTAAAGCTTGCTCTAAAGAGTCAGCATTAGTATGCAATCTCATGCACTTGAGAACCTGATTTTAAACCACATTCCTAGTAATGTGGGATGGATGCATACTAGAATGATGTAAGATGTTATTTTTCCTGCATGGTTTCCTATACATTATAGTGGACATGTTACCTAACATATCTTTGCTTACAGTAATGTCTAAAAAATCAATGATGTCAACAGAGTAGCACAGAGAAAAAGACAAATAATTAGTTGAAGTCTCTAACATGGCCACAAAGGCTTGAACCTCATCCATAGTACCATCCCAAACAAAAAAGATGTCATCCACAAATCACTTATAAAACATGACATGTGGTTTATATAGATCTTTGCTGAAGACACATTTAACTCCCAATTGGCTAAAACCAAGTTTGCATACGTGTTGGCACACGCTGTGCCCATTGCTACCCCCACAACTTGTAGAAAGTATTCTGGCTCAAAGAGAAACAAATTATTCTCTAATATCAGCTCTAGCAGAGCACAGATCATGCTAACCTTAGCGTTAGAGAAGCCACCTTCTTTAATCAAGGATCGTCTTACCCACTCAATCCCATCCTCATTGGGTATCACAGTAAACAGTGATTTCACATCTAGAGTAACAAACAACATTCATTTGATGTCATTACTAGATCTACCCCTAGCCCAGTTGTATAAATGTTCTAGAAACTGTTTACTATCTCTCAAAACTGTATCAACTTTGCCCAATGCGCCTCTTAGTTGTTTGTCGACATATATCAACATTGGCTCAGTGAGCCATCCCCTTCCTGAAACTATGGGGTGATAGGGAAGATCCTTGGTGTCTTTGTGCACTTTTGGCAATTCATAGATCTGTGGTATAGTGGGGTGCTCTACAGAAAAATAAGTGTAGAGAGAATGGTCTATCTGCTCCGTTATTAATAAGTCATACAAGAAGAAATTCAGCCTGTTAATTATACCATTAACTTGAAATTTCTGCAATAACATATACACTGTATTGTCATACAACATATCATGCATTTTGTCCAGATAGACAGACTTACCCAACACTACAACTCTACCTCCTTTGTCAGCTGGTCTAATAACTAGGTGCTCTGCTCTAACCAATTGATTCAGTGACTTATGCTCATTAGGTGTTAGATTAAAAAAACTTTTATTATTTTTGTCATTAAAGGACATTCTTAAGTCATCCTCACATAACTTAACAAATGACTCCATAGCTGGAGAGTTAACTGGTGTAAATGTGCTGCAGACTCCAGTATCACTACCTGAAAAAATAGTCTTCAACATAATATTCCTGGCAAACACTTTAAGATCTAAAATAGTCTCCACAAGGTCCATTTTCGTAGCAGGTATAAAAGAAAGAACTTTGTTCAACACAGCTAGCTGTTCTATTGTGAGCTCACTAGATGACAAGTTAAAAACCAGATTATTCACTTCTGACTGCGTGTCATGGGGGCTTTGGAGTAAGCGGGGGGGTCTAACTGCATCCTGCCTCTCCTTCTGTGACTCCTTGACCTCCCTATACATTTTGTCCTGCCTGATGGGTAGTGCTTTTTCTAAAAAAATTGCAGACTTCGAGTTAGCATTCTTATTGGGGACAGAGCTCTTGTCCAAAAAAATACTGGGAATTCTAGGTCTAACTACAGAGTCTAAACTCTTCGTATTAACCACATCTAGAGCACAGCCTGAATCACATAATACAGAATTGTTAGATAGATGTACATCAATATCATCCCTTACATCAACCACAGATAAAGAAACTACATCTGAACCGCTAGCAGCTTGTAAACTAGTAGCAACAGTGTAGTGAGATCTCAAAATTGGTATATATAATTATGAGGGGCAAAAGGGGATTTCCCACCTGCAAAAAATGATGTGGGAGTTTTCCATTGTTTTGTATTTCAAAGATTTATATTCAGTGTTATGCAGTCTGATTTTATGACATTTTGATGAAATGTCATATATCTATATATATATATATATTTGCGAAGTAGTGTGTGTGTGTGTGTGTGTGTGTGTGTGTGTGTGTGTGTGTGTGTGTGCGCGTGTGCGTGTGCGTGTGTGCATGTGTGTGTGTGTGTAAATATATATAAGTATGTAGTAGGCTATGTACATCTTTTTTTGAGCTAGTACTATATCCAGTTTAAGGGAATTATACAAACACATTCAGATGCTGCAACATTACTGTCTTTCCATTCTACATAAACAGCATGGACATCAATTTAGCAAAAAAATATAAATATATAACAAATGAAAAATACATGGTGTCTTGTTTGATGGTTAAGACAAGGGTCATGCATGCACGTTCTTAGGCCTTTTGCTATTACACAGCACACTGTGCAACGTGAAAAAATAGACAAAGAAGAATTATAATTCTGCAGCTAGATGGTACACTGAATAGAGTTGAATATATTACTTCTCTATAATACCATTAATGTTTTGTACTGTATCATGTGGGATATGTTTCTTAAATTCTCAGTAATATAGATTGAAAACATTATATGCAACTTTTCATATTAATTCATTACAATTTTCACATTTTGAATATACAGTGGATATAAAAAGTGTACACACTCCTGTTAAAATGCCAGGTATTTATGATATAAAAAAGTGAGATCACAATAAATAATTTCAAAACTTTTCTCACCTTTAATGTGACTTACAACCTGTACAATTCAATTGAAAAACAAACAAATCTGTTAGGGGAAAAATATAAAAAATAAAAAACATACAATAAGCTGGTTGCATAAGTGTGCACACCCTTAAACTATTACTTTGTTGAAGCACCTTTTAACATGGGTGTGTACACTTTTTATATCCACTGTATATGTATATAAATATATATATATATATAGAGAGAGAGAGAGAGAGACATATATATTATAGACTAAAGGGCAAATGGCAGTGCAGAGAGTGAAGACCAGTTGCTTGATCCAAAGTCTTAAATCTGTAGCTACCAGTTAGGGGTATAACCTTCCCCTCTTTATGAGGGTAGTCCTTATCTGGGCTGTTGTGTCCTAAGAAAAAAAAACATAAAAATGGCAAATATGTTGCGATTTTAGAACACAGGTCATTACAAAGAATGCAGTTAGGGAGCCTAGCCCAAATACCCAGTTGCCCCAAAATAGTGTGCATTTAAGTGACTTGCTCATGTTCACACAGTAGGCAAATGAAAGCTGTGGGAATCAAACAGTGTACCATGTGAGTAGCCTGCCAACCACAGATAGCCTTAATCCTCTGCACGATAGCCTTAATCCTCTGCACTAACTTCTAGACAAATGTGAAATGCAAACAAATATTTCCTAATTTCCCTCTGATAATTGCATAAAATGTTTTTATTAAATCTGGAACATCTTAATTTTACAGGGAACAAAAGAAAAAACTCAAATTATACATGACTGAACTTTTCTTTCGGCAGAAAATAAAGACCAGACCTTTGCAGTTTGTTGGAAGTTTTTCCAGCAAAATCTCAAGTTTCCTTAAAAACATTCCACTGTGAACATTTGAAAAGATAGCAGCTCTAACTGCAATCCTCTAGTGAAGACAGTTATACAGCTGCACTCAGGGTAGTTACTGTCACATTTATTGGTTGCATAATAAATAGGGAGGTATGGAAAAATCAGCATGCAAATGTAAATAAACATTAGGAAATGGCGGCGTGCCAGCACTTCCTGTTACTAAAAAATGGGGTGTGTCTCTATTACCAAATATAGGAATGCTACTTTAACCAATTAGTAGCTCAATGACCTTGAAATGGCCTTTCAGAATTTGATGGCTATGGATGTTTAACTCGCTGGTGGCATTTTCCCACCAGCCAGAGAGTCTCAATTTAATATGTAGGCACAGGCAGGAAATAGCTTTTCTTCCAGAGGGATGACAGCAAATATTATTCCAAGTAATTCTGCACGTAATCACATTTTTCCAAAGATGTGACAACTTGGTTGGAGTAATTTATGTGACCAGAAATTAAGTAAAGATATGTAAACATTGCAGTCATCAAGATAAATCAGCACAGTCTAATAAAAATGTTTGTACGGTGGTACAGGGTAATTTGTCTTTCTATTTAAAAAGCATTGCATTTGTCAGTTTGCTGGTAACCATCTTGTAGGTGTTGTACAAGGGCATAAACCCTAAATGTGAACATGCAATCTTAAAATAGAATAACTGTTACATTTAGTCCAGCAAAACTATTAAAATGTAACTTTTTTTTTGCCTGGATGTGTTATTCTTTACATTCTAAAAGCATCATTGGCCATGTAGAACACATTTATTCTACAATGAGACATTTCTCTTCACTGAACTGTATCTTGGTTGTAATTGCTCTTAAAACTGGTAGGAATTTTTTTTTACAACTGTGCAATATTGTTCAGCCTAAGTAAATAATACTGCATAGAAATACTTTGAAAACACTCTCACATCTGTAAAAATGGTCTCGGTTATTTTCTTAGAAAATTTGACCTGTTCATCAATAGTCTGCAGGTATTTTTCTTGAAGAATCTGCCATCTTTGCACCACTAACCAACCATTAGTGAAGTCTGTATGAGGGGGTCACTTATATATTAGGGACCCAGGTCTGGCTAGTGGCTAGGATACCCAAGGGCATGTTTGGTCCAGAGCTAGTGAATATTTAGGGCAAGTTAACATTTATGGACAACAGTGGCTGACAATCACTGTTGCCACAGCAACCTCTAGGAATGCTTAGGGCATCTAATGGCATCCAGTCATCATCAGGAAGTTATGCAACATCTGGAATAGGAACATACACTTGAGTGCACATACATGCTAGTGCAATGAAAAGTAATGATGTAGTAATGCAATGGTATAGCTGGAAAAGGAGTGGTCCATCTTAAAGCTCCTACCATGCATGACATGTCTGTCTTCCCCTGGGACACACTGGTCATTCAGTACGTCACATTCATAAAGTCATAATATACCCATCTCACCAGGAGAGGGAGGATGCATTTCATGAAGGATAAGAGCAGGCTATCTCCATACTGCTTCATCTAGGGGAAACAGAGAAGGCATAAGTGGAGAGCAGAAGGCAGACAAGACTAAAGGACAGAGTGACACAAACAGCAAAATATGTACTTAAAAATGTTATAAATATATTTTCATGTTTGGTCAAATAGTGTCATTTTCTTTTCTTTTCACTATCTGCAATTCATGAATCTCAGATGTAATTTATCGTACTTTGGCCTAATATATTTGCTATGGCTAGCAACAATACAGCTGACACAAATGTATCCAACATCTAAAATTCCTATTTGACTGATTAATTGATGACTAATTTACATTTGCTGATAGGAAATGTTTGCTTGATGTTCTCATGTTCAGTGAAGTCCTGTGGAGAACAACTACAGAAACTTTAAAGTATAAGAAGTCAATATACATTGAAATCATATCTGAGACATTATGAGAGGGTAGCCTATAGATATATAACGATTAAAAACTCAGACTTTAATTGCCCGAGGTTCAACCAATCAAAGATCAGAGTTCTTATATAGGGAATCATTGTCTATAAGTTGTACTGGAAGTGATTCCCCTTTTTGATTAATTTTCCCCTTTTTCAAGTTGGCATTTGTGACCTCTAGACAACACTGAGCCTTACTATAACCATGTGGTCATCATACCAGCTACAAGGCTAAGCATAACGTTTCCAGCAACAATACTGCTCTGCATAAGGCTTCTGCCAGTTATAACATCTCTAAGTCAGACAGAGTAATAGCTTCTGTACTTGTTGATTAGTCCTAAATATGACAAATTTGTTTGTGTACATACAGTCTTGTCATGTTAAAACGCATTAGTAATATCATGCTGTTTTTATTTCTCCATTATTGTATTTTTTTCATAAATGCCACGGTGGTAGGGTGGTAGCATTGTTACCTCACAGCAAGAGGTTCTCCCGTTCGATTCTTGGCTCGGCCTTGGAAGTGCCTTCTGTGTGGAGTCTGCATGTCCTCCCCGCGGTTGGGTAGCATTCGAAAGACATGCATGCGTAAATGTGTGTGCCTTTGTTAAAGGTTGAGCATTGAGCTGGCACCTCGGTGTTTTGTACAAATCTACTGCCAATAATTAGTGGACCGGAGTTCCGCTGTGGCGACCCCTTACCGAAAAAAGCCAAACGACAGTTATTGTATTTTTTTCATAGCTAAAATGAAGGAAGGAAATGTTTTGTTGTTTTACAAGTATGATAAATTAGAGCGTTTCCAGGCAAGTCATTTGTTTTTTTCCTCATAGGACAAGAGTTAAGAAGATCATTACCTGTATATTTGTATAGCTTTTTCATTATGTGCAGTGTGCAGTACACATTGTGGAATTTCACTGAGCTCTGCAGTATAATGAGGTGATGAGCAGCACCATTGCATTGCATCTTTAAAGAGCAGAGTTGGCTATTGTAGAGGAAAATTACAGGTTATCAGTCATCCCATGATACCCATCAAAACAAGAACTGCCAGTCTTCTATTTGTGTTACAACATGCCGGAAATAACCAAAGCTACATAAAATGGTCATCATTTGAAATGTCACAACCCACCTTAATAATGAGACTGAATGGACTGATGGCCATTTCTCAGAAAATTCATTTTGTTTGTAGTATGGTGATCTTAAAATAATAATATATAATGGGGGGGCAGGAGACCTTGACCCACTGCAAAAAGAAGATTAAAAGGAAAAGAGTGATGTTTGATATTGTCTCTTTTACTGCATTTTCTGTGCTTTTTTTGTTAAAGGTTGGCACTTGGTGTTATGAATGCTGGTATTTCAATAAGGAGCCATGCAAAATGTAATAACCTTAAAAAATGACATACATCAGCATCAAATCAAACATTTACATTAGACCATAACACTTTCAGGTCTTTTCTATGGCCAAAAAGTTTATGATATTACTACCACTGTCACTGGAGTTGTATTTCTCATTAAAAAATACAGATGATTGTTTGTGTTTTCATTTATTTTGTTCTCTAGAACTCCATCCAGTCCTTGAAACATAAATAACAATAACACTACTCCATGGCCTTAATATCTGTCTTTTCAAACTCAAGTAGTTCAAGGGTTAAAAGAGAATGAGTCCACTGAGCTATAGGCCAGACCAAAGGTGACGAAAACAACCAACAACCAGGCATTCAAAAAATTGTTTAGCAAAAAAAAAAATGTAATAAAACACACACATAGCAGTCACATTACCCCACAAACCTTTAGCAGTCACATTAACACACACACACACACACACACACACACACACACACACACACACACACACACACACACACACACACACACACACATCAGTACATATCAAAGAGATAGTGGTTTACCCCCTACTTTCCTAAGATTTTAAGTTATACCTGACTGGTGAATATATATCACTTTTTAAGTATTAGTAAATGTTGATTAACTATATAATTTTGAAGTTTAAAATATGCAACTTGCTATAAACTTTGTTTCTCACTATAATCCTCACCATTTTGTTTAATGGCATATTTTATGAAAGGCAGTGTATAATTTTACACTGCTATTGTTACCTCAAGCTCAAAACAGACCAATGGCAGAAGTGCTTAGAATCTAGTTGTTTTAGCTATTACCTATTGTTCTGTTTTGAGCTCCAGGAAGCTTGCCTGATGTTGGCTACATAGTCAAGACAATAATTGAAAAATCTGACTCACAAAGACAAGCATTTGTCAGCAGGTCATCTATATAATGACAGTACCACATTATGTATTCGTAAAATTTACTTTAGTAAATATGTTTTTCATCCCACTTATTCCAATGAATACTGGATTAACTAAGAGTTACTGCTGTTTCCATTACTCATCAATTTCTGCTTGCAATAAACATTATTCAGTATGAACACATTATTGTTTAAAACAATTTCTAAAATAGATTACATCTCAAAAATTATAATTGCTGCAGATACCACAAAGAGTCAGAAAACCATGCATAGTTTATACCATTTTGTTATTACACTATATAATTAACCCATGTCTAACATGATCAGCACAGAAGACACAATTTCTTTATTTACTTTTTTCAAGTTAATTAAAAATACCACTATAACAAATACTAAAAAGTGACAGCTCTATAACTAAGCATCTCCTTCATCTTTGGAATAAACTCATCCTTGTCTTGAAACACAGCAAATCCTTCCACGTGTTTAAAAAACACCATGGGCAGGATTCACGAAACCTCTGTGTAAAAGTTAATATGTCTTACACGGAGGCTGCAGTCTAACGGTATGACGTCAGCATGCCATGCATATTCATGAGGGCATGCTGAATCACACCCTAGGCTAACACGGTCCATGTAGGACAGTAGGGGGTGTGTCTGAATGCCGAGTTCTGCAAAGGGACACGCCCCCAGAAGAGTCAGAGTCCTGAAAGTAAACTCCCATGAGCGAGTCTGCGGAAATGTCAAGGAACACAACACCACACATGCCCCCACAGACTATAAACCCAACTGTAATGTAAAATGTAAAAATAGCAGTTTAATTTTTTTTTTTTTATAATTTCCAAAATGTTTGCCCATAGTTGCACTCGTTTGCGTGGGTATGCCCTCCGCTCAGTCACAGTTAGCAGTCATTGAAAAGCATATAAGATCTAAATATGCAAATTAAGCCAAGTAGCAATAGCGTAGCGGTAGAGACATTGGCCAAAGAGGAGGTAGTCATGGTTCGAGCCCCCACAACATAATTTTCTATTTTTATTTAAATAAGCATGAAACAATCCCCTGACATATATGTATATATATATATATATATATAACTATAATTTAAGTAAAATGTAATGAAATGGGCCATGTATTTTGAAGAAATCCGACACAAGAAAATATAAAAAATTGTATAAGTGCCCATAGCTGAGCAAGGCTTTACAAATCTGAATATGAGTGCCCATAGGTGAGCAGTGGTCTAGCAAGCATAATATGACTGCCCGCAGTTGAGCAGTGGTTTAACAGGTGTAATATGACTGCCCAAAGTTGAGCACCACTTTAACACGTTTAAAATGAGTGCCCGTAACTAAGCAACACTTCTCACAATGTAATATGCGTGCTCATAGCCAAATAAAGCGTTACCCAGCGTAAGCCATTTGCTCGGAGTTGAACAGCGCGCTAACCGACTTACCGGCAGGTAACGTCAAGCAAGCTGTATCAAAACCGCCTTTACACAGACACACCTCCTACCCTGTCTAGACAGTAGTAAAAAAAAAAAGCAATGCCCAGGCTTGAACCCAGGATACTGTGCACCATAGTCAAAGTACTGAACCACTAAGCCATGACAGTTGTATTGAGAAATGCAGTATTAGCATATATATAGGAATGAATGGAAATAGAAGCATGACAAAGCAGGTTTTCTTAAGCTGATAAATATCCAAAATGGCCAATCACAGATAAGTGCGGGAAAATGGGCATATATAAGCCCCATAGGCAGGAATACACAGCATAATTGATTGTGGTACCCATTTGCAGTCAGGATGGCAGGTGCAGGAGAGGGAAGTCACTTTAGAGCACAGAGGTGGGGTGCTGAGGAGTCCAAATATATGGTTTGGCTCCTAGTCCACGATCATGAGGCACAACTCATGCAGGGCCAGGTTCCCTGGGGTGCATACAAGGCAGAGGCATGGAACCGGTTGGCACATGATCTCACCAGTGCCACAGGCATACCAAGGACTGGTGAACAGGTCCATCACCACCATGCGGACCTGAAGAGATGTAAGCAAGACCAACTGAACCATTGGATACAGGAGGCCCGGCAAATGCCCAATGCCCCACTACTGAGTAAGTATCCATGTAATTAAGTATGTAAGAAATTATCCTAGCCTATATTATGGAGATGTATGTTCCAATATTACTTCATTTATATTACAGCTGCAGGTGTCCGTTCCATGAAACGGCGAGCCTATGCTGATAGGCTGCTGAGGTTGTGCCACCAGGCAGGTTAGTAATTATTTTGCTGGAATTGTTATAGAATATAAGTGAGACCACTTGTAAAAGAGTTCAGTGTCGTTACATATTAATAAAGTTGAAATAAGCCTAGAAGAAAGATTCTGCTAGTACTGTAAGATTAGATAAGTGATGCAGCCTGTAATCCAGAAATAAACATTAAACAAGTCTGAAATAGAGTTTCTACCTGTATTGTAATATCAGATAACTGCTTCACCCTGAAAATGACTGGTAATCAATCTACAAAGGATAGACATGTGTCAAATACATCCCCTTTTAAAATCTGCCATATGAAATAGTTGTCTGTTGGAAAGGATTGTTGTAACCAAGTAAGAAATGTTAATAACGCCTAGAATTAAGTACCATCTTGAATTGTAAAAATAAAACAAGTGAGAGTGTGAGAAAGAGGGTATGAATTGACCAAGAAAGCCCTAATAAGTCTGGAATAAAGTTATACTGCAGTCAGTACATAATGAAATGAATGAGACAGCCACAACCAAAGAGTGAAATGGGTGCAATAAAGTACTGAACCTGGAATGTGTCTGTCCCACAATTTGAATATGGTGCTGTACCCTTGCAATATGGAAATAGTATGGTTGTATGAAATACTGAACATCCACAGTTGTCTAGAGCCATATAAATCAAATGTAGCAGGATGCGGTACCTGAACACAGCCAGATATGAACATGTATGAATAAAAATGGAATGTATATTAATGTAGCAGTAACATTCCCATCACCAACATTCCTAAGGTTACATATAGGAAACTGTACAAAGACATATAGGGGATATATATCTGCAGCTACTAGGAATGTACAGCATATGTATAGGTAGTTTAAGTTGTTAATGTAATATTTCTTACCCCATTTTCACAAATGATGCCATTCCACACCAAAATGGGTATGTGTATACACAATTAATTCCCATGGACATTTGTCCTGTTGGTTCATACATATCTGCATGTACGTTGATGCATGTGCCCTGTTCACATTTCCAAACCTGATGGCCTGTTGCCATCAATCAACTGTGCATGCTGTTGGATTGTGTACTGTTGTTCTATATATGCATGTGTTATGCTTGCTGTTCAGTGTTTGGAATTCATGGGTGTATGGTTAATGGGAATACTGATGCATGCTGTTACAACTAATTTTGAATGGTGTTGTTTGTTACTAACCCAAAATGTCATAAAATACTGATAAACATAGGACAACAGAGAAGGTGGGTTCCAGCAGACCCACCTCTCCCACCTCAGCTGGCGAGTGCACCTGGCACCAGTGCCCAGGCCGGAACCTCATCCGGTGAACCTGTGCCACCTTCGGGTGGAAGCGCTGCAGGGGATGGGGCTCGTCCCCCCTCTGCAAGCGTGGCCGGAGGAGAACGTCCACTCACCCGCCAAAGTGTCTGGTCTGTGGTGCATAGCGAGATCAGGCATTCTGTGCTTGAACCCCTACGCCAGTTTGAGGTTAGGGTTGCGCAACTCACAGGTGTGCTTGCCCATCCTATACAGCCCCCAGCACAGCCCCATCCTGGGCAGTGAAGGCGCAGTGGTAACTGCCCATGGGTGGGGATCTCAGTTCCACTGTTGCCATCTGTGGGCTCATGGGCTCGCGATATCCAAACATCCGTCCCGTCAATTGTGTTTATCCCCCACATGTGTCATACTCCGCCCCTGTATGTGTCTTGTTTGTCTTGTCTGTTAACCTCCCCAACCTGCCTCCCCAAATATACCTACTTCCTGTACCTCACATTCCACTCTCACCTGAAAAAAAACAAAAAAACAAAAAGGGCACTCTTTTCCCACAAAAAAATTATGCCCCATACATAGCTGTCCATTTTGCAGACATGTCTGCTGGACATGTCAACGGATAATTAAAATTGGCTGTACAACATATTTTGTTGTCATCACCCCTCCCTCAGGGGTGGAAGGTTTCAAATTTCCCACCAAATTACACACATATGCACAGCTGTTGCTGATAAAGAAATGGGCAGCTATGGGTCTTCCCTACATCCTTCCTGCAAATCCCGAGCTTGTTTTCCTACTGTCCTACCGTCTTTGTGCCCCATTTTTCAACACTGTCCTATCTCCCCATTTTCTCTTCTTTAAAAGAAATTAGTGCAGGTGTTAGCGAGAGTAAGCACTTTTAAGCAGTAGTCAGCGGGTGTGCACTTGTGTGCGCATAGATAAGCCACTGTGTGCATGCGTGAGCACCGCGCTAACCAGTGCAAACCCACTTACAACTGCTTAAAAGTGCCTTAGTCACTCTGTATGACAAGGCCTGTAGTCTGCTCATCAGCAAAATAAAATTCCCCTGTCAGGCTTGAACACAGGACCTTGGAAACACTAGTCTGCATGACTTACCACTAAGCCATAACTGATATACAAGAACATGGTGCTGAAAGAAATATATCATGAAATACAAGGAGTGTATCCCCCACTCTGGAATCATAGATAAACTTACTAAGTTGGGCATTAATCCTTATGTCACCCAATGGGTTGCTAAATGGCTTACTGATAGAACCCACACTGTAAAAGTAGCCGACTCCAAATCCAGCTCCAGACAAGTGACAAGTGGAGTACCTCAGGGTTCAGTCCTGGGGCCGCTCTTGTTTGGCATCTACTTCTCTGAAGTACAGGTCAACACTAAGGGACTCTGGCTAACAAAGTTTGCAGATGACTGCAAACTGGGAGCCATTATTGAATCCCCAAATGATGTGGATACTCTACAAAAGGGCCTTACAGAAACAGATGCTTGGTTCCAGAGCCATGGGCTCAAGCTCAATGCCAAGAAATGTATTATTATCCCCTTTGGGAAAAAACATGTATCCATGAATTACCATATAGGTGGCAGTACACTAAACACAGAAAGTGTGATAAGAGACTTAGGGACACAGGTGGACAGTGGTCTCACCTTCGATAACCACATCGCCACAACAGTCAGGAAATCCTTCTATGTGGCACACCTCATCACGAAGGGCTTTTCATCCAGAAAGAAGGAGGTCATTGTCCCACTGTACTCATCCCTCATTAGACCCATTATAGAATACAACCCCATTTGGTATGTACCTCTCAAGACATCTGCAACAACTGGAAAGGCCTCATAAATACCTCACTAAAAGAATCACAGGCCTAAAGCAGATGCCCTCATGACCGCCTTAAAAAACTCCAGCTATACTCTGTCACATATCGTCTACTCAGAGGCGATCTCTGCTTAACATACAAGGCCATGTCAAACCCAGAGCTGTTGGACATGCTACATAAAGAAATCCCAATCTCTCAGAGCTACACTCCAGGGATCTAAACCTTGTCATCACAATAAACAAAACATGCTGGAGGGATAGGTTCCTGACCCAGAGACTCCCCAGACTCTGGAATAGATTGCCCATACTTGTCAAGCAGAGTGCCTCTTTGGACCTCTTCAAGAGGAACCTTGACAATTGGATGGGAGAAAGGAAATTCACCCCAGGGATCACGTCAGTCACCCTGCTAGACAGGGGTCCAGGAAAGTAAATAATGTGGGAAGAAATAGCCAGGGAATTGTTATGGCTAGGCTTGTATAGGCCCTAGGGCTGATAGCCTAGTACCAGCCTATGAACCTATGAACCTATGAGTGAATGTAAAGGGAATATAGGAAGGCCATTACACAAAGCTTGTTCCCTGTATATTTACTGGCAATTCTTGTGGAATTGCAATACATTAGTGTGATAAGAGAAACAGCCATGCTAGGAGGTAATAATGTTACAGTAGCACCTTACAAAACACACACGGTATCAGAGCAGGATAAACACCACCATATTTGAATAGGTATGAGGCCAGACATCCCAACTGTGACTGATTTACAGGGATGTCCTTCATTTGTCAAAAAATGTTACCTGTGCCCCACTGACTCCCTGTGTAATGTACTAACAGTTGGCAGAAAGGTGGGGAATCCCACGTAATGTACACTATCAATAAGTTAAAGTAGACACTACTTGCATGTCAGAAATAGTGTAGTAATAGATATGCTCTAAATACCCCACAGTCACAACTGCAGAATATCTGAAATATATCAGGGGTGTATCCCACTGATATGTACCGTTCCCTGAGGCTGGTCAAATATATACCTGAAAGTATCTCTGGCCTGGAAGTTTCAGAAATACACAGGCATATCAGCCTGTCTGCTGTTACACACTCTGCGAATAGCTGTAGAATTGCTTCCACAAGCACACCCTCATGTAGGAGTACAACCCAGAAATATCAAAGGATGCAGCTATCTAACAAACTAAGGACAGTATAGCAGTTTACAAGCACTGCATGTGCCTGATATTCTCAACTGTTAGTGCAAAGTACAAGGCCCTACTAATGCTCAGCAGCAAAATAAGATACCCTTGTAAGTGTCAAACCCCAGACCTTGGCCTCACCAAACTGCATGCAGTGTCATCAAACCACACCAAACATATAAGAAATTGCTGCTGAAAGAAATATATCATGCATTACAAGGAGTGAATGTAAATGGAAAATAGGAAAGCAATAGCAACACATTCCAGTAAAGACAAATATTAGGCCTTCAAGGAGTGAATGTAAAGGCAAAACAGTGAAGCCATAGCAACACATTACAAGAGCTACTGTTGTATACCAGTTAATCCACAAATCCCAAAGGAAAGTACATACTCCCATGTAAACAGTGTTAGCATTAGCAGGTGTGAGTTAACATACACACTGAGAAGAATGAACTGCAAGAAGCAACAGTCAGATTTCAGTACAACATGCATTTCAGTGGCTACAACACAGCCTTAGATATGAGAGGCATACCAACCTTTTGACTGACACAACAGTGTCCACAGCAATCCAGCATGGTCCCCACCTTGCTAAACTGAAAGGCCTACGCCTACCTAACCTAACATTTTATAGCACTGTCCTGAAATCACAGTGAGAACTGCAATTACCACACAGCAGGCTGCATGCAATTAGTAAATGCTGGCCAACAATTGGTGCAGAGGCCATCACATGCACATGTTCAGATACCTACAAAAGCAGCCTGTACTGCCACTCCACACATGCAATAATATCATTGCAGCCACTGGAGGGAGAGAGAGAGACAGAGAAAGAGAGAGACAAAAAAAAAAAAAAAGCCATCAAGCCATCAAACCATTAAGCCATCGAGCCATCAAGACAGCAAGCCTTCAAGCCTTCAAGCCTTCAAGCCATCAAGCCAGCCAGCAAGCCAGCCAGCAAGCCAGACATCCAAAAAAGCTGTCAGAAACAAAGGTAATATAAACTACATAATGTAATCATCTACATACTGTGAAGCCTCCATATGTGTTAGCAGTGTGTATCTATATGTATATGAAGATGTGCATAGGGCAAGGGACATACTGCAACTGTTAATGAAGGCTGGACATACATATGTAGTTGAAGGTTGCTATGTGCACATATCAATGTAGTTTGTAGTACAATGTACAATGTACAATGTAGGTTGTACAGCAATGGATGATTAGAAGTATGTTAGTGTGTGTATGTGTATGTATATACATATATATATATATATATATATATATATATATATATATATATATATATATATGTGTGTACATAGATAGAGAGGTATGTATAAATAGACATATATAGATAGAATATGTATATACATATAGATGTAATAGACACATACATATATAGATATATATAGATACATACACATATACAGACAGATATGAATGTATATAGATATGTATATATATATATATATATATATATATATATATATATATATATATATATAAATATATATATATATATATATATATATATATATATATATATATATATATATATATATATATATATATATATATATATATATATATATATATATTATATATAGAGAGTGAGAGAGGCACATGGGGGCAGATGTACTGCAACAGGTGGCTGGTGACGAAAGCATGGACTGAACACCAGTGTGGATACTGGAGTACCATACCCCATTCCAAAACACTTTAACCACTAACTACCACATAGGTGGTTGCCTGCCTACTACAGGAGGTGTCAGAAGGGAACATGGGAAACAAGTGTACAATAGCCTCCCCTTTGATATTCACAGTGGCACACTAGTCTTGTAATCCCTGTACATGGTATGTGTCATCACAAATGGTGTGTCAGCTAGGGAAATGTAGGACAGTGTACCCCTCTACACCTCGCAATGTCCTACACGGTATGTACCTCCCATGGCAACTACAGCAAGGGAAAAGGCCACAGACATACCTAACAAAGAGTGATAATGCCCTCAAACACATTCCCTATGCAGAGTGACTGACAAAACCACAGATAGAGTGCCTTTCATACGACCTACACAGAGGTTACCACTGCTGGATATACAGAGTTATGTCACACCCACACCAGTTGTCCAACCGCCATGATAACACCTCACAACCTGTCCAGCCTAAATTACCTATGGCCCTCATCCTTTTCACCGCAGTAAAGAGCACATGCTGGAGGTACAGGTTCCTATCCACATATAAGCCATACCCTGGAATAAACCACCCAGCATTAACAAGCAAGGCTCCTTATTAGTAGATGTCAGACATACCCCTGATGAATGTTATGGAGATAGGTAATATGCAGTATGACTCACCTCTGTGTAACTGTTTGACAGGAGCAAGTACAATCACATTACATGTGTCCCAAGGGGCAGGGTAGCATAAGGCTATGCTGCCGTAGGCCCAGGGCCAATAGCATAGTACCTACCTATGACAATGCACACACACATGTGCTCATTGCAATACCAACTATGTGACGTGGAATGAGTGTGACACTGACTGTGTGCAAGGTCTGTAATGGTGTGATTGCTCAGCATGACTTTGTGTCTCTCATGGTAGTGTGTGTTCTCGGTGTGAGGCCAGAGAAGGATGTGTCAGTTATTGGGATACAAACATACTACATTACCATATGTTGTGCTGTAGTTCACAGTGTATGACTGCGGTGTAGGTAGGGGTATGGCAGCAAAGACTAGGGTGGATTACCAGTGAAAATGTAAATGTGCATTGCGTGCATTGCATGGGATGACAATATTCTCCATCCATTAGCTTGATACATATCCCCAGTGTGAGGTTGTGCATTGTACCTCAAACAGTGTGCCGATTGCTGGTGTGTACCAGTTTGTTGTATGGAGTGTGCCAGGCACTGTCACACAGTTGTTGGCTGAGCAGTGATATGTGGTAATTTACATGTGTATCCCCTGATAGACAGACAGATGCCATATATGACAGTTCAGTGATATCAGTACAGTAGAGTATTACGTGTGCCATAATACTTGCTCACATATTTTTTATTTTCCTTCCAGGGCGATGGTGCATCAGCACAACCCCTGTTATTCAGCTGCAGAGGATGAAGAGATACACTGGACCCTGGTTCAGGATTTTTCCACACTGTTTTCCAGGACCAGCCAGAACCAGCAGGAGAGGGCTGCACTGTGGCAAGACCTTGTCTGTCGGGTAAATGACATAGGCATGCATAACCGGACATATGAGCAGGTACGCCATCACTGCAGTGATTTAATTAGAAATGTCCATCAGCGTGCGTCTGATATCCACAGACAACAGCTTGCCACAGGTGGTGGGGTACCTATCCACCCCCCCTCACCAGATTGGAGAAGCTCCTCCTAAGTGTTGTGGCTCCAGCCCAACAACAACAACATCCACAGACATGTGTCATGATGGAGGCTGGAGCCATCCAGCATGTGGACATGGACTGTGCAGGTAACATGCCATATCTGTAGTTGACCGTTCTCTGCACTGGTAGTTCATGCATGTGTGAGATGTGTTCTGTGTGTGTAGCTGTTATCCTGCCTATTCTTGTGCAAGATTGATATTCTGAATATAATCAGTACACCTGTGAAAGCCAACTGTTGTACTACTGTACTGTATCATACTCACAGTATCAATGGCACAGTTGTGGCCACTGACAATAACTCTCTTATTTGTGCAGGTCCCTCTGGAGTAACAGCAAGGCAACCAATCCATGCTGGTGAGTGTGTAATAACAATACTATTAATACTAATAATAATATTAATACTTATAATACCCTCAAACAGTATTGTGTATGGGTTGGATTGCAGGTGTGTGTGTGTTTGTATCTGCTGTACTGAGTAGTGTGCATGTGTGCCCTTGTGCATGTGTGCATGTGCCTGTGTGCATGTGTGCCCGTGTGCATGTGTGCATGTGTGCCCGTGTGCATGTGTGCATGTGTGCCTGTGTGCCCATATGCCCATGTGCCCATGTGCATGTGTGCCCATGTGCCCGTGTGCATGTGTGTCCATGTGCATGTGTGCATGTGTGCCTGTGTGCCCATGTGCCCATGTGCATGTGTGCCCGTGTGCCCGTGTGCATGTGTGCATGCGTGCATGTGCCTGTATGCATCTGTGGTAACATTGTGTACACATTGTAAACTGTGTTTCCTGTCTTCCTCTCACAGGTTCTGGTGTTTATCTGTTGCCGTGCAGCAGAGAACCTGAAGCCACTGCTGGGGATAATGATAATGATGATACATGTGCAATGGCACATGTAGGTGTGACAGGGTCTGTTGTTGGTCAGCCAATTGACAGTACACAGCAGTCAACCCCATCAATGAGCACAGTCATCCTGCCGATACATCCACTGTCACCAATGTCCATAGGTGAGGGACAGCATACAGTGGGCATTGACCAGGGTAATGTGGTATCAGTGGCACATGCATCCCCTCACAACAGCCATGGCCAGAGTCCTGACATGGTACCACACAGGCAGATGTCCAGGGGTTCTCGTGGGAGCATCCGTGGTTGTACTGCCCCTGTCAGATGTGCCCACAGAGGTCTTTCAACCTCAGCTATGTTCCAGGCTGTAATGCAGGCACAGGCACGTATGGAATGGTACACCAGACAGGGTTTGAGGGAGCTTAGAGCACATCGCACTGCTATGAATGACACTATGCGTGACATTGCGGCTGCCATCCGTACTGTCGGCGAGGTCATTGACAGACATTGGGGGGACACATTAGATCTGTTCCACAACTACTTATCCATGAGCCAGGGCAATGCAGGACAGTTGAGGTGCTGACGTGGATGTATGCCAGCAACATCATCAGCTGGCAGTCATCGCTGATGACAACAAACCCGCAGCCGCTCCCATAGTGCCAGTACCAACCCCAGCAATGCTGGGTCTGTGCTGTCATCAGACTGCCCTAGAAGACCACGTGCACGTGGCTCTGGACAGTCCCAGCAGGGACATGAGTCCAGTCATCAACCAACTGCTTCTGATGACAGTACCCAGTCTGGCTTAGTACCTGATACTGTCCGTAGCACCCCTGCCAGGCACAGGTACCGTGTCCATGGCCAGAGACAGTGATCTGTATGACCTGGCAGGTACAGTCTGTGGCTGTCCACAAACACCCGTATGTGGCAGCCATGTGGTGGAACTGTGTGCATGCATACACACATGCATAATGCTAACACCTAGGGCTAACACATACACACACACACTGCATCAACATTGCCCCATTTTGTACTGTTGTCCCTCACTAACACACACACACATACATGTTGATTGGATGTGTCAATGGCAGACACTGGCATACCAAGTACACACCCTGTGCATATGATGAAACTGTGCCACCTCCTGCAATCTGTAACATTGATGCAGGAACAGGATAGCATGGTGCTGATGCACAGGGTGACTACATAGCACTGTAGTAATATTATCATGTTGTTTACAGTACAGTGTAATGATATCAATGTGGGTATATCCCAGCATGCCTGATGCATTAACAGTATGATTGTCATTGTAGTGTTGTTATACACCAGTGTTAATTCCAAAAGTGTAATGTCTGCACATGTTTGCATTCTGGTGGTAAGGCTGAAAACACAAACCCACCTACATAGGTATCACAGGGGATAAGAAACTGGAAGTAATGATACTCAATGCCAGACATCTAAATCGCAAGATGCATGCAGTCCAAACTCTACTCAGCATGGAGAATGTTGATATCTGTGCAGTAACAGAAACCTGGTTCAAGTCTCACAAGAGCACCCTAGCACTACCAGGTTACACCTCATACCATGCTTTACAGCCCCAAAACATGGAACTAACTACGAAAGGAGGGTGAGTATCAATAGATGTTAAGGGTACCCACACCCCCAGGTTTGTGCCACAGCATGAAGCATCACAGACTATCCATGTGCAACTAACAGTGGATAAAACTGCCTTCCAGTTCATAGCCTGCTACAGACCACCCTTCTAAACCCAGGTAACACAAGTGGCCTACTTATGAACACATGTAAATATGAAGGTGTCTCCAAACAACATTATATTGGGCAACTTCATCTACCCACACATAGACTGGGGGCATTACTGTAGCTCCAACACCCTAGGCCAAAGGTTCCTATAATTCATAAACTCATATGCTATGGAACAACTTGTTACCACTCCCACAAGAGGGGAGAACATACTGCACCTGATCATCACCAACATGGGGACTCTATGCTCCAGACCAGAAGTGTATCCCTCACTGGTAAGATCATACCATAGAGTAATCTCACTGTATATTCACATACCAACCCCAGCCCCTGGCCAGAAACCACAGTTAAGAAGTTGTCTAAAGCAAATTCCACACACCTCAAAACCGAGACAGAGGTGGAATCCTTCAAAGCCCCCAGGCCTGTGGAAAATACGGCCCACACTGCTGAATCCTTTATAAACACATTCTATGAACACCTTCAGGAATGCACAGATCATGCAATTCCAAATATAACCATGACTCAATCCTCCAAAGACAGGCATCCTTTCTGGTGGACCCCAGCCACATAACAGAAAACAATAGAAGGAGGAAGCTACTACATGATCGAGCAATATCCCAGAAAGGGAAGGCATCTCTGATCAGTATTTTGAAAACATTATGGGCACTCATAAAAATCATCTAAGGCCAGCTTCAAGAGAAATATTGCACAAGACACTAAGGATAATCACAAGGCTTTCTTTACTTATGTTAGGAATCTGGGTGGGAATTACCAGATATGCTCAGAAGTTGTCCTAAATGACAAGGAATACACCTAAGCCACATACATTGCCAACATCATTGCTGACAGGTTCAGCAGAAACATCTCACCCCCCTCCCCACCACAAAGGCAAATATATATCCCAGCAGAGTGATGCCCCCCTTGACATCTGAGATGCTCAGTCGCCCTCTCCAAAGCAAATACACAGCATCAATGGGAACAGACAGTGTCCCAGGCTGCATCCTACATGGACTCCAAGAAGAACTAAACACAAACATAAAACTACTGTTCAATCCCAGCCTTACTATAGGATATGTACCCAAGGAGTGGCGTGGTGGTGCCTCAATGGATCCTGGAAACTATCACCCCATACGCCTGACTAGCTTGGTCTGCAAAGCTATGGAAAGGATCATCATAGACCTCATAAATAAAGCTATTGGGGACCTACAGACACTGGATCCTACCCAGTTTGGCTTTGTTGAGGGCACATCCTGCCTCTTAAACCTGGTTGATGTCTTTGAAACAGTCACCAAGGCCAGTGATGAGGGGAAGGTGTTCAACACAGCCTACCTGGACCATTAAGTACTGTACACATGATTAGGGACCTGGGGACCCGAGTTGATAGCAAACTTTCATTTGACAACCAAATGGTTGTAGTGGTTACACAGACAGTTTATATAGGCCACCTAATCATGGAGGGATTCACAGCTAGATCACGGGAGGTCATCGTGCCTCTTCAGTCATCCCTCATCAGGCCCATAATTGAGTACAATGCCCCTTTTGTGTTGCACCTTACCAGAGACCTGTCCTGCAGCAACTGGAAAGTCCACAAAAGTACCTCACCAAGGGGATCAAAGGGCTCCAACAGATGCCTGACATATAGAACCATGTCCAACCTGGAATTAATGGACATGCTACACCTCAGAAAATCCAATTTCCATGGAGCTATGCGCTCGTGACACTTGCACCTCAGCACTTACATAAATAGGACATGCTGGAGGGACAGATTCATAACCCAGAGGCTCCCTTCACTCGGGAATAAAATCACAATCCAGGTTAAGGAGATTCCCTTAATGACTCTCTACAAGTGGACTGTTGCTGAGTGGATGGGAGATTGTAGGTTTACCCTGGGTTTCACTTCTGTGTCATTGTTACACAGAGGCTGAGTATACTAACCTGGAAAAAGGCCATATGAAAATACATTTAAAATGGGTGGCGAAAGACAAACACAGTCTGGCTAGGCTTATAACGGCCCTAGGGCAGATAGCCTAGTATGAACCTATGAACCTATTACATGATGTATCCTCAACTGATACACAGATGTAGGAAACCCAGTGTCAGTGATATCCCTGCATTACTACACTATACCAGTAGCCATTCTTACTGAGCCCCACACATCCCTGGGAAGAATACTGTTTGGCATATAGCAGTCTCATGTTCATGCCAACACACTAGCGATATGTTCATCCATGACTGGAAATGTGTACAGTGGCCTACAATGCAGTCTGCACATGACACACATGACCAACGGAAGGGTATCATACAGATAGATACCTGTTGTCTAAGCCATGCTCTATTACTGTAACGCAACTGTAACTTTGTCATCAGCATGTACTTAACATAGTATTCCAGTAGTACCATGTAGGTGGCAGCACCCATCATGTAGAACGGGTAATAGTGTGTACATATGGACAAGTGTTTTCTTGTCTATCCTGTGATATTCACATTTCCAAAGGTATTGTGCAGTCCCTTGGTGTATCGCCTAAGCAAGAAGGTGTCTTTATGCATATCAGCAACAGTTGCCATACACCTACACTGGATGTCCATTACTCACAGACTTTGCTGTGTTATAACATGTGTAAGATATACTCCAGACATGAACCCATACCCACATTAATATATCACAGCTTTCATGAGTGTGTATCACTCAGTTGGCCTAGGACACAGATCACTGCAGTAGCCTGCATTGTCAACAACATACATGTATGGCATACAGTCTGGGAATCTACAGGACTTGCTGGCACAGGTAACAACTGTATTCATATGAGACAGGTTTCACACATAGGAACTATTGAAGGTCGCAGGTACATATCTGTATGTGGCACACACATACCTGATGTGTGCATTGCACTTACTGTTATAATTATATGTCATACAATAATAAAAGCAAAACCCACCACACATTGACAAATTGTGTGACAAACACACACATGGCTTTTGTAGGATTCAAACCCCTACCTAACTATGTTATGACACTTGAGAGAGTCGCAGTAGAACAGCGTGCTATTCACATTACTGGGTGGTTTTCCTTCTCCTGCTGTACTTATAGGGTGCTGACATCATCAGTCTTTACAAATAGGAATGTACATCATGTAGTGTGTTATTCCAGTTGTCAAAAGGGACATCTCTTTCAAAGAGAATTGCACACATCATGTAGTGTGTTATTCCAGTTGTTAAAAGGGACATCTCTTTCAAAGAGAATTACACACATGCACACCCCCGCCCAAACACGTAAACACACAGCAACATACTCGGAGGCTCTAATTAAAAACTACCAAAACAACAGAGGCCTCCAAAGCAGACATCCAAGCAACCACTATCTCTAAACATAGCACATGCAACACATAGTTCACAAAGTCAGTGTGCCACATAGTCACAGCCCTTAAGGCCATACAACATGCCTGATACAGTTGTAATAGGTGATTCCATAGTCAGACACACTGACGTCCCGCTCACCACACTGAACAAGGAAAAGGTTACAGTAAGCTGTCTGTCGGGCGCTAGAATCCGCCACATAACACAAGCACTCAGGTCACTCCAAAGCAAGTACAAATATGACTCAATCGTTGTCCATGCTGATGTGAATGACCCGAGATGTACCTCCCTGGACTACATGAAAAGAGACAGAGGAGCTCTCAGATTATGTAGCCCAGGCCATTATGACCCTGACCCTGAGCAGCATCTTACCCTCACCAAGAATGATGCCACAGTACAAAGACAAAATGATCAGCTTTAACAATTGGCTCAATTACTGGTGTCATTCTAAGGGGATCCAATGTCTGTCTGCTTGGGATGACATGCTTGACAAGCCACACTGCTTCGCAAGGGACTGCTTGCACCTGTCACCACTGGGCTTCTGGATATTGGCCAAGGCTCTTGCCACCCCCATAGTGCCTTTTTTAGGCAAGGCTCAAAAGACAAACTCACCTCCCTAGAAAACACAAGTGGAAAAAAACTAAGGGAAATGCTGTTCAACGCCAGAAGTCTAAACCTCAAGATGCATGCTCTCGAAGCCCCCCTCAGTATGGTGAACATCGATGTCTATGCAGCGACTGAAACCTGGTTCAAGGCTCCTGAGAGCACCCCAGCACTACCAGGTTATACCTCATAAAATGCTTTTCAGCCCCAAAACTTGGACCGAACCACAAAAGGAGGGGGAGTATCCATATTCATCAAAGATACCCACACCTCCAGGTTAGTGGCAACGCACGAAGCATTGGAGACCATCCATGTGCAACTAACTGTAGGCAAAACTGTCCTACAGTTTGTAGCATGCTACAGACCACCCTCTTAAACTCAGGAACCCCACTCAGCCTTCCTGAAGACACTGGAGAGTATGAATGTCTCTCCACATACCATCATATTGGGAGACTTCAACTACCCAAACATAGACTGGGAGCATTACTCAAGCCCCAACACCCTAGACCAAAGGTTCCTAGAATTCATAAACTCAAATGCAATGGAACAACTATTCACCACTCCCACAAGAGGAGATAATATGCTAGGCCTGATCATCACAAACATGGGGACACTGCTCCACACCGGAAGTATACCCCTCATTGGTGAGATCAGACCATAAATTAATCTCACTGGAAATCCACATCTTGCCCCTACCCCCAGCACAAAAGACCACAGTGAAGAATTTCTCAAAAGCCGACTTCACACTTCTTAAGACTGAAGTGGTATCCTTCAAGGCCCCTGGACCAGTGGAAACCACAGCCCACACCGCTGAATCCTTTATAAACGCTTTCTATGGACACCTTCAAGAATGCATGGATCATGCAATCCCAAATAGAACCAAGACCCATTCCCCCAAAGGCAGGTGTCCTGTCTGGTGGACCCCAGCCATTAACAAGCTGTACAACAGGAGGAGGAAGATACTACATGACAGAGCAAAATCCCCAAAAGGCAAGGCATCTCTGATCAGTGCTAGCAAACAACTACGATCACTCATAAAATCATCCAAGTCCAACTTTGAGAGAAAAATCGCAAAGACACTAAAGACAATCACAAGGCCTTTTTCAGTTATGTTAGAAACTTGGGTGGAAACTCCCACATATGCTCAGAGGTAGTCCAAAATGACAAGAAATACACTGAACACACAGACATTGGCAACATACTGGCAGACAGGTTCAGTGCAAATTTCTCACCCCCCCCCCAAAAGGAGAAATATCTATCCCAGCAGAGTGTAGCCTCCCTGACATCTCAGATGCCCAGGTGAGAGCCGCCCTCTCCAAAGCTGAAAACACAGCATCAATGGGACCAGACGGTGTCCCAGGTTGCGTGCTACATGAACTCCAAGAGGAACTAAACCAGCACATAAGGCTGCTGTTTAATCTTAGCCTTACTACAGGATATGTACCCAAAGAATGGCGTACAGCAACAGTGGTCCCACTCCACAAATGAGGTGCTTCTACGGACCCTGGAAATTACCGCCCCATAAGCCTGATGAGCCTGGTCTGCAAAGCTATGGAGAGGATCGTTATGGAACTCATAAACAAAGACATTTGGGACCTACAGACACTGGATCCTACCCAATTTGGCTTTGTCAAGGGCAGATCCTGCCTTTTGAACCTGGTCGACTTTTTTGAAACAGTCACTAAGGCCATTGATGAGGGTAAGGAAGTTCACACAGCCTACCTTGATCTTGCAAAAGCCTTCGACACAATCCCCCACTCGGGCATCATAGACAATCTCACCAGCTGAACTGTAAACCCATATGTCATAAGATGGGTTGCAAACTGGCTCAAGGACAGAACTCACAAGGTCAGAATTGCTTGAGCCATGTCAGACTCTAAGCCAGTCACAAGTGGTATCCCACAGGGCTCAGTCCTAGGACCACTCTTGTTCGGCATTTATTTTTCCAAGATGCAAGCAAACATATGAGGATTGTGGCTGACAAAGTTCACAGATGACTGCACACTGGGCACCACAATTGATACTCCAGCGGACACAAGCATCCTTCAGAAAGGCCTTGTAGAAATGGATAACTGGTGCCAAAGCCATGGCCTTAAACTGAATGCCAAAAACTGTATAGTTATACCCTTTTGGAAAAACAAATTACCACATAGGTGGTAATCCATTAAGTACGGAAGACGTAATCAGGGACCTAGGGACCCAAGTTGACAGTAACCTCTCATTTGACACTCACATTGTCAAGGTGGTTAGGAAGACCTTCTATATTACCCAGCTTATCATGATAGGATTCACATCTAGATCAGGAGAGGTCATCGTGCCCATATACTCTTCCCTTATCAGGCCCATAATTGAGTACAATACCCCATTTGGGATGTACCTTACCCAACACCTGCAGCAGTTAGACAGACCCCAAAAGTACCTCACCAAGAGGATCAAGGGTCTCAAACATATGTCATATGCTGCCCGGCAGAAGCAACTACAGCTCTATTCAGTCACATACCACCTACTCAGAGGCGATCTATGCCTGATGTACAAGGCCATGTCCAATCCGGAATTAATGGATATGCTCCACCTCAGAAAATCCAAATCCACCAGAGCCACGAGAGCAAGGGATTTGAACCTCAACACAGAAATAAATAGGAGGTGCTGGAGGGACAGATTCATAACCCAGAGACTCCCTACACTGTGAAACAGAATCCCAGTCCATATTAGGCAGAGCCCCTCACTGACTCTCATCAAGAGAAATCTTGACGAGTGGATGGGAATTCTTAGGTTTATCCCGGGGGTCATCTCTGTGTCACTACTACACAGAGGCACAGTAAACTAAACCCTACATGGGCATAGTATTCTCATACCAAGGGGTGGCAAAAGCCACACACACTCAGGCTATGCTTATAAATGCCCTAGGGCAGATAGCCTAGTATGAACCTATGAACCTATGAACCTATATACATCACAGATACACACACCTCTGGGTTGTTACCACTGCAGTAAGCATGACAGGCCATACATATACAACTACCATTGTGCAAAACTGCCTTTTGGTTTGGTGTGTAGTTTAGACCACCCCCTCCCATATCCAGGAACCACACTTGGCTTCCCTGGGAACAGTGTGGGATATGAAGGTGTTCACATACGCCATTACAGTGGTTAACTTCAGGTACAGGAATATTGACTAGGGTAACTACTCAGGCCTCAACAACATTGCCCTACAGCCACTACAGTTTGTGAATCCATGTGCTATGGCAGAACCAGTCAGCACAGCCACAAGGGGGAATACATATTGGACCTGATCATCACCAACACGGGGACTCTATGTTCCACACCAGAGGTAAACCACCATTGTTAAGATATGACCATAACCAACTTTCCCTGGACATCCATATCCGATCCCCATCCCCAGGCAAGGACATCACTGCTAACAAAGTATTTCTCAAAAGCAGACTTTGCACTTGTGAAGACTGGGGTGGAATATTTCAAAGGCCCTGTGCTGGAGGATTATACAACCCAATCTGCAGAATCCTTTACAAATGCATTCTATGAGCACCTGCAGGTTTTCATTGATCATGCTATCCCAAATAAAACCAAGACTCCTCCACAACAGGAGACCTGCCTGGTTGACACCAGCCATATATAAGCTGTACAACAGAAGGAGGGAATTAATACATAACAGAGCAATATCCCACAGAGGAAGGACATCTCTGAACAGTATTGGCAAGACACTTCAATCCCTCAAAATCATTACTTGCAAGTTTTGACAGTGAAATTGCCCAGACACTACAGATAAGGCTCCCCTCAGTCTGGAATTGAATCCCAATTAATGTTAGATGTAGCCCCTCGCCAAACCTCTTCCAGCAAACTCCAGCCACGTGGATGTGACATTGCAAATTCAACCCCTGGGATCTCCACCTTGTCCCTGCTTGACGGAGGCACAGCAAACTAGCCTTAAACGGTGCCTTCTGTGACCTACTTTACAGAGGCACAGTAGACTACTGTACTGGGGAGGCAGACGCCAAATACACTCTGGCTAGGCTTATGTATTCCATAGGGCAAACAGCCTAGTATCGATCTCTGAACCCATATGTTTATGTTTGGGATGCACAATATTTGTTGCTGATAAACTGTTTGCAGGTCTTTATTGCCATAGCTTTCCCTGTTTCTATGAACAACTTGTGTATCTGTGGAAGATGTTTGATCATGACAGGGTTCCAGTATATTACTTATGTCTCTATTGTCAATTTAACTGCATGCACTGGGCAGATTGCTGTATTGTGGGAGGTTCCTGGCTTAACACATACAAATGCCAGATATGTGTGGCCGACTGCTATACTGAGACATGGCCTAAGTGTGTGAGCATGCCCAGTTCAGGCTTTCCATGGTTTGTTGCCTGACATATGTCTCATTTATCAAAGTGTGTGAGCATGCCCAGTGTGACCTTTCCATATGTTGAGATCTGAGGTCCACTACATTTGTGATTGTGTGTGAACTTGAACAATAGTTGACATTTACAGTGTGTGTGTTGGAAGTCATGTTGTGTTCTTACTGCCCAACTGCTTTGTGTCTGAACCCAACAGGGATTATGCTGTGCCTGTAGGGTTTCCATGGGACAGTTTGCATACACTTGTCAACATTCTTTCATACTGACCAAACACTGTAATATTGTCATAGTGTAGTGGTTCAGTCCTTTCACTCTGGTGCACAGTATCCTGGGTTTGAGTCCCATCACTGCTTTAAATATTCATACTGAGCACACCAGACTAAGGTATGACCATGTTGCATTTTGTTCAGCTATGGCCTACTTAAACCAGGCTTGTCCAACATTACTAGTGTATTCCGCAACTTGGGTGGACATTGACAAACACTAGGCTATGTGCCCTAGGGCATTTCTAATCCTAGTCAGAGTGTGTTTGTCCTGCAACACACATTTTAACTGGTGTTTGCCATGACATTTTTCAAGGTTAGTATACTGTGCCTCTGTCTAACTGTGACATAAAAGTGATACCCAGGGTAAACCTACAATCTCCCATACACTCATCAAGATTCCTCTTGAAGAGAGTCAATGAGGGACTCTGCCTAACCTGGACTGGGATTTTATTTCAGAGTGAAGGGAGCCTCTGGGTTATGAATCTGTCCCTCCAGCATGTTCTATTTATTTCAGTGCTAAGGTTTAAGTCTCTCGAGCGCGTCGCTCGATGGGATTTGGATTTTCTGAGGTGCAGCATGTCCATTAATTCTGGGTTGGACATGGCTTCATACATCAGGCACGGACTGCCTCTGAGCAGGCAGTATGCCACTGAGTAGAGCTGGAGTTTCTTTAACTGGGCAGCATATGGCATCTGTTTGAGCCCTTTGATCCTCTTGGTGAGGTACTTTTGGGGTCTTTCCAGTTGCTGCAGGTGTCTGGTAAGGTACATCCAAAAAGGGGCATTGTACTCAATTACAGGCCTGATGAGGGATGAGTAAAGAGGCATGATGACCTCCCCTGATCTAGATGTGAATCCCTTCATGATTAGGTGGGCTATATAAAATGTTTTTCTAACCACTTTGGCCACGTGGTTGTCAAATGAGAGATTGCTATCAACTTGGGTCCCCAGGTCCCTTATTACTTCTTCTGTACTTAATGGATTACCACCTATGTGGTAATTTGTGGGCACTTTGTTTTTGCCAAAGGGGATGACTATACACTTTTTGGTGTTTAGCTTGAGGCCATGGCTCTGGCACCAGTTATATGTTTGTATGAGGCCCTTTTGGAGGATGCTTGTGTCAGCTGGAAAGTCGATTATGGCGCCCAGTTTGCAGTCATCTGCGAACTTGGTCAGCCACAGTCCTTCCGTGTTGGCCTGTACCTCCGAGTAATATATACTGAACAAGAGAGGTCCCAGGACTGAGCCTTGTGGGACGCCACTTGTAACTGGTTTGGAGTCCGACATGGCTCCAGCTATTCTAACCATGTGGGTTCTGTCCTTGAGCCAGTTTGCAACCCATCTAGTGACATAGGGGTTTATATTTAAGCTGGTGAGCTTATCTATAATGCCCGAGTGGGGTATTGTATTGAAGGCTTTTGCGAGGTCCATGTAGGCTGTGTGGACCACCTTCCCCTCATCAATGGCCTTGGTGACTGTTTCATAGAAATCAACCAGGTTTAAGAGGCAGGATCTGCCCTACACAAAGCCAAACTGGGTAGGATCCAGTATCTGTAGGTCCCCAATATCTTTATTTATGAGGTCCATGATGATCCTTTCCATAGCTTTGCAGACCAATCTAGGCAAGCTTATGGGGCAATAGTTTCCAGGATCCGTTGAGGCACCACCTTTGTGGAGAGGGACCACTGTTGTCGTACGCCACTCTTTGGGCACATATCCTGTAGTAAGGCTGAGATTGAACAGTAGTTGTATGTTTGGGTTTAGCTCTTCTTGGAGTTCATGTAGGACACAGCCCGGGACACAGTCTGGTCCCATTGATGCTGTGTTTTTTGCTTTGGAGAGGGCAGCTCTTACCTGAGCATCTGAGATGTCAGGGGGGCAGCACTCTGCTGGGATAGATATTTGCCCTTTTGGTGGGGAGGGGGGGGGGTTTGCACTGAACCTGTCAGCTAGGATGTTGGCAATGTCTGTGGGTTTGGTGTATTGTTTGTCATTTTGGACTAATTCTGAGCATATCTGGGAATTCCCACCCAGGTTCCTACCATCAGTAAAGAAAGCCTTGTGGTTATCCATAGTGTCCTGTACAATTTTTATCTCGTAGCTGCTCTTAGAGGATTTTATGTGTGGCCATAGTTTTTTGTCATAATAACGATCAGTGATGCCTTCCCTTTTTGGGTTTTGCTCTATCATGTAGTAGCTTCCTTCTTCTCTTGCATGGTTTGTTGATTGCTGGGGTCCACCAGACAGGATGCCTGCCTTTGGAGGATTGGGTCTTGGTTTTATTTGGGATTGCATAATCCATGCATTCCTGAAGGTGTTCATACCATGCATTTATAAAGGGTTCTGAGGTCTAGGCCATATTTTCCACAGGCACAAGGGCTTTAATGGATTCCACCTCAGTTTGGACATGTTTTTCACTGTGGTTTTCTGGCCAGGGACTGGGGCAGGATGTGAATATCCAGTGAGATTACTCTATGGTCTGATCTTACCAGTGAGGGATACACTTCTCGTCTTGGCCATAGAGACCCATGCTGGTTATTATCAGGTCCAGTATGTTTACCCCTCTTGTGGGAGTGGTGACAAGTTGTTCCATAGCATTTTGGTTTATGAATTCTAGGAACCTTTGGCCTAGGGTGTTGGAGCTAGAATAATGCTCCCAGTCTATGTTTGGGTAGTTGCAGTCGCCCAACATAATGTGGTTTGGACAGACCTTCATATTTTCATGTGTTCTCAGGTAGGCCAAGTGGGGTTCCTGGATTTAGGACGGTGGTGTGTAGCAGGCTACGAACTGGGAGGCAGGTTTAGCCACTGTTACTTGCACATGGATAGTCTGTGCTGCTTCATGCTGTGCCACCAACCTGGGGGTGTGGGTATCTTTGATAATTATTGATACTCACCCTCCTTTTGTAGTTTGTTCCATGTTTTGGGGTTGTAAAGCATGGTATGAGGTGTAACCTGGTAGTGCTAGGGTGCTCTTGTGAGCCTTGAACCAGGTTTCTGTTACTGCACAGATATCAATATTCTCCATGCTGAAGAGAATTTGGACTGCATGCATCTTGCAGTTTAGACTTCTGGCATTGGGTAGCATTACTTCTACTTTCGTATCCCTTGTGATACCTATGGAGGTGGGTTTGTGTTTTGAGCCTTACCTATTCAAGGCACTATGGGAGTGACAACAGCCTTTGCCAGTATCCAAAAGGCCAGGGGTGATAGGTGCAAGCCACCCCTAGTGGAGCATCGTATCTTGCTCAGCATGTCATCCCAGGCTGACAGGCATTGGATCCCCTTTACCTAACAACAATATTTAAGACAATTGTTGTAATTGATCATCTTGTCTTCATATTGTGGCATCATGCTTGTTGAGGGTAGGATGTTACTCAGGGTCATCAAGTTTGCATATACTACATGGTGTTACATTGCTTAACACATGGCAATCATGCCTCAGGTGGTGCTGCAGGGCTGCCTATGTTGGATGCAAATACTACACTCCCTGTACATGTTTGAAAGCAGGTTGTGTCAACTTAGGCATCCCTTTTACTATATGTGTGGTCAGAGAGAGGTATCATTTCCAGGGTTCCTACTGAGCCAGTGTATGTGCTATGTGTTGCCTCTTTGCCAAGGCCAAGGCATACTGGGCACACCTCCTTCTGCCTACTGGGGCAGGATCAGGTTGTTCCTCCTCCGAGTCACGCTCTGCCTGTGATGGCCGTGGCAATGGTGGGGGGCTGTTTGGACTGGGCCTATGCTGGTCCTGCTGCAGCTGTTTTCACAGAATCATATTATGTAGCGTAGCACATACCATGACAATTTGGGTACATGTAGTTGGTGAGTACTGCAAGGCTCCACCAGATGTGTCCAAGCACCGGAATCATGACTTGAGCAGCCCAAACACATGCTCTATTACATTGCGTGTTTGTGCGTGCGCCTCATTATGGCGTTCCTGTTCAGGTGTGTGTGCGTTTCTGATGGGTGTCATCAGCCACTGCTCCAGTGCATAGCCAGCATCCCCCAATAGGTGACCATGTGGGATGTCCCCAATAGCAAATGTCTGGTACAGCTGCGTCAGATGCCAGATATGGGAATCATGGTAGCTTCCAGGGCAGCCAGCACACACATTCATTATTATGCCCTGGGCATCACACACAACCTGGCAGTTGATGGAGGGGAAGCCCTTGCGGTTAATGTAGGCCCTACCCCGCTCACCAGCTGGTGCTTTGATGTATATATGCGTGCAGTCTATTGCACCCACTACCTCAGGGTATTCTGCTATTTGCTGGAAGAGACGCATATTGCTGGCCAATACCTCGTGGGAATTGGGAAATATACATGATCACCGACATGTGCTGACATGGCATCCAGGAACTGGTGCAGTACCCTGGATGCTGATGCCTGTGATATCCCCATCATATCACCAGTTGGTCTCTGGAAGGTACCTGTTGCTAGTATTCTTAGGCCAACACATACCTTGGTTTCCACTGGGATGGGTTC
>NC_056741.1:521337987-521357987 GCF_019279795.1 Protopterus annectens
AATTGTGGATTGCAAGAATGACAGGTTTCCTGGGATAAAGAAGGAAAATAAGTCATATCCAATTTGGAAAAGAAGAATTCCTTTTTCGAATAGTTTTTTTCATCTGGGATGAGCTGGAGTGAAATTCTCTCTGCCCAAAATACAAGTTTATTTACTTCTGATTGAATTTTCTCTAAATGATATTTAAAGGGCAAGGAAGAGTCCAACCACATGCCTAAGAATCTAAAAATGATAACTGTTGCCTGTAATGTTTTCTTATGGGTCAGTGACCGACCACTTTATTGGGAATAATTTTATTCTTAAGCAGCATCCAAAGAGTATATCTTCCTGCCCTTTTTCTTCCTTTTTCTATCAACTCTGTCATAACATAAGCATCCCATTATTTCTTAGTGTGTATGAGCCAGTCATGAGAGGCCATGATCCAGGCATCCAATGGGAATTTTTCAGTGATCTGTGTCCCTTCTGCTACAATACTGACCTGGTCATTATGCACACTTCAGCACATGCTAAGTGAGTTCCACAGTATTTACATGCTGCTTGTGTACACTCATTCCCATCTTGCACTTGCTAAGACACCTTACTACCATTGGGGACTAGTCCAGCAACAGACCATCTCTCAGCTCTTCATGTAGGATGGATGACCCCAGTCATCAGGCCACTCATTCCCTTCCCCACTAACCCTGTTTAACCAATACTAGGTCACCAGGATGACAAGCAGGGCTTTAACATTCTACATCATATATCTGACCAAAGAGCATAGCATTGTTTTGTTTGGGTTATTTTGAATATATTCTCCGGGACAATAATGCCCACAATGTCCTATCAAAGCAATACTAATGTTTAAATGTCATATGTATCATAAGTTACGGCACTTTTCCAAATGCTAACATACATCATGATTGTTATTACTAAATAATGATAATACAGCTTATATTAATCATGTAAATTTGATGTACTACATCAATATTTTATAAAATTCCAAGAAATTTCAAGGTAGTTTTAGTCCAGAACTGTGTATATCCTCCCAATGCACACCCAGTCTCAGGTGATTTTATTTCCACCATATATGCTTAAAGAATCCAAGTAATGGTTAAAGCTTCACATTCATGATGAACATATCATCAGGGATAGTACTAAGTATTTTGCATAATAAAGGGACACTGCTATATATTATCATACCAGAGACTCTCAGCTGGAAAACAGATTTAACTGCAAACTTCACCGTTACTTTTTTTTTTTTGAAAACACTATACCAACTGCATTCTTAAAACTACAAACCTAGTATCTCCTTATTAAAACAAGCTCTCCTAAACAGCACATCATCAAGCAATAACCAAAACTGGTCATGAATCTTAACACTAAGATTTTGCTTAGTGATCATAAATATTGTTACTGGCCTCTCTCCGGACATCCTCTGTCCAAACTTTATTGCTGCATTAGATGCACTCTGTACCTCCAGAACAAAATAATGAAGGTGTCTCTACATAACCTTTGTACCTGTTTACTCTGTTTTTTACCCGCCATGACTTACTGAAAATATAGCAGCTACATGTGCAACATGTCAACCATACACATTTCTAAATGGCCAGCTTCATTTCTGCAAAATGATCCTATTATGTGCAGATGGCAGCGAAATTAATTGTAGTCTTAGTAATAGCTCAGCAGGTAATAGCTAACGTCTGATGTCACTGATGTGATAATGAAAGGGGCTTAAACTCATTTGCCTTAGTTCAAGGAGTATATGAGTAAACTTCCAGACTTCCAGGTTTAGGTGCTCTCATTGCTATTACACATACCAAAATATCCTCAAGTGATGGTTAAAGCTTCACATTCCTTTCAGGATATTTGGTGTTCATAAGTGACCGAAAAAGTAGAAGGGATGAGGGAATGTTAATCCTGGTCCATAACTTTGTTCATTCTGAACTCCATGACAACAAACCACTAATTTCCCCAAGGAAAAGAAGTAGCGGTGTGCCAACCTGTACTCAACAGATAGGTTCAGACGTAGGTGCATACTAGGCTAATGACAGCTAGGGCCGTTATAAACCTAGCTGTGCAACCCAAATATGACCCACAAATTTGATTTAGATATTGGGGTGATTTCCTGACTGCCTCTGTCTACAAAGACATAGGTGCCAGACTGGGGTGAATTTCTGTATAATCTTCCACTGATCCAATTTGCACTTAAATAGGGTAAGGGTGATACTCTTCTTCACATGGATGGGGAGCTTGTTCCACAGAATGGGAATTCTCAGCTTGTTCCACAGAATGGGAATTCTCTGAGAAACATATCTGCCTCTCCAACATGTCTTATTTATTTTTCAAGTAATATTTAGGCCCATTGATCTAGTAGTTTTCATGCCCTATTCATAAGCCAGCTAACTAGCCAGCATGTTATAAAGGGGTTTATACCTAGTTCTGCAAGTTTGCTGGCAATGCCGGAGTGCAATACTGTATCCAATTCTTTAGCCAGATCTAGTTATGCAGCACTTTTCCCTCATCCATTCACTTTAGTGGTCTTTTCAACGAAGATCACCAGGTTCAGTAAGCATGACCTTCTTGACAAACCCAGACTGGGATAGAGTCAGTATCTGGAGGTCTCCCATGTCCTTGCTGATAATTTCCATGATAATTCTTTTCATGGCTTTGCAAATAAGACTAGTCAGATTAATGGGTCTGTAGTGTCCAGGATGTGTAGTAGGTTCTCCCTTATGAAAGGGGATGACTGCTGCAGTGCAGTCCTCCTTTCTTGTGGAACCAAGTGTATTTTAAGACTATAGTCAAATACCTATCTCATAAATAACCAACTCCTAACAACCACACAACATACTTTCAGGCCCGGCCACAGCACCACCACCGCTCTCCTTACCTTCATTGAAACTATCAACAAAGCCCGCGACTCCGGCCTTATTGTGTCCACCCTCTTATTAGACCTATCCAGCTTTGACACCATCTCTCACAACCTTCTCCTTACCAAACTCTCTAACCTGAACCTATCCCCCACCACTATCAAATGGTTTACCAGTTACCTATCTAATAGACAACAAGCAGTCAAATGGAAAAAAGCTAACTCCTCATTCCTCAGTACTCCCACTGGAGTACCCCAAGGTTCTATTCTTGGGCCCCTGCTATTTAACATTTTCATAAATGACTTCTACTGGACCATCCCTGAAACTCACCTCATCCAACATGCCGACGACTCCACCATAATCTGTTCTGCCACTTCCATCCCCATTCTAACTAAACTAACCCAAATGCCTTCTCCTTAACTGAACAATGGATGCTAGACAACCACCTAGCACTCAATGCCACAAAAACTAAACTAATGTTATTTACTCCTTCAAAAACCACCATCCTAGACAAAAATACCTTCATCATCACCAGTCAGAATAATACACCCCTTGAAATAGTATCTAATACAAAACTGTTAGGTGTCCTAATCGATGATCAAATCAAGTTCGACACTCACTTACAAGCAAACATCAAAAAAACACACAAGAAACTTGGCATGCTCTTTAGCCACAATTGGTACATCTCCCCCGCCACCAAACTAACACTCGCTACAACATACCTTATCCCATCCCTCCTTTACGGAGCCCCACTCCTCACCAACCTACAATCCTCCCTAAAAGCTAAACTGTCTTCCTGTTACTATAAAATTTCAAAATTTGCAACAGGCCAGAGATCCCTAACACATCACTGCACTGCCCGTCACAAACTTAACTGGGTAGAGCTACCTAACTACCTCACTTATATTTAACTCACTCAAGCCCATAAGCTTATCTTTAACCCCTCTCTCTGCCCCTCCCTGGCCTCTGCCTTTAAGATGCACCAGCCCAATAGATCCCTAAGATCTAACTCCCAAAATCTCATTGAGCTACACAAACCCACTCATCCCCCAGGGAAAAATCTTCTGTCCTTCTCCATACCTCACCTGTGGAATTCTCTTCCTCCACTAATCCCCACAACTAGCAACCTATCTGTATTTAAAACCTTACTCCACTCCATCTAACTTCCAAATGGGTATGCTCCTGTACCCATCCTGCATGAAATTCCCAGCCCAAGCTACTCCTCTACGTTCAGCAGACCTCCAAACATCCTACTATTATTACTGGACTGCAATAATTAGAAGTTATGTACTCACCATAACGTTCCATCTGAGTAGGCGACTTCATTTGGATGCAACCTGTGGGTATCGGATCTGACCTCGGATCCGAGCCGGCATTTCAAAAGCTTAGGCTCCGAGCTCCTAGCTCCTCCCTCTACCCATAACCCCTTGCCAATCCCTGACTGACCTCAGATTGAGTTTGCCTATATAATACTGACAACAGTACCTGAACAAAGCAAAAAATACTCGCTGTATAAAGGTCAGGGGGATGGAGGTTGCATCCAAATGAAGTCACCTACTCAGATGGAACGTTATGGTGAGTACATAACTTCTAAATCTGAAGTAGGCAGACTTCATTTGTCTGCAACCTGTGGGACAGAGTCCCCAGCTACCTGAATCTTGGGCCGTCATGGAAGGATGTTTGAGCACCGCTGAGCCAAAGGATGCTCTTCCTCTGGAAACAACATCCACCTTATAATGAGAAATAAAGGTATGAGGTGAGGCCCAAGTGGCTGCCGCAGATATCATCCAATGACACACGGGACTTAAAGGCGGCTGACGTGGAGACTGCCCTAGTAGAATGAGCCGTAACCCTCTGAGGAGCAGGTCTACCTGAAGTGTCATAAGCCTGCAGAATACAATTAGCAATCCACCTCGATAGTGTGACTTTAGAAACTGCTTTACCCAAAGCAAATTTAGCAAAGGAGACGAACAGCTGATCTGATTGCCTGTGACCAGCTGTTCTGTGAATATAAAATCGTAATTGTCTATGAACATCCAAGGAATGCAGTTTGTATTCTCCTTTGTTTGAGTACTTGGGGAAAAAACACAGGTAAGTTGATTGATTGGTTGATATTAGATTCTGAAGAGACCATTGGAAGAAAAGATGGATTGGTCCTGAGGCACACCCTATCTGGAAAGAAGGAAAGGTAAGGCGCTTGACGCATAGAGCCTGAAGTTCAGACACTCTTCTGGCTGAAGTGATAGCTACTAAGAAGGCAGTCTTCCAGGAAAGGTACTTCAGGTCTGTAGACGCTGCAGGCTCGAAGGGAGGAGCAGTAAGAGCTTGCAAAACTAAAGATAGGTCCCAAGGTGGTACAATGTCTTTGACTGGAGGCCTCAACAAAAAAATACCTTTAAGAAAGGTTTTGCACAATTTCGCCGTCATGAGGGGAGCTGTCTCATGACCAATGTGATAATGAGAGATGGCTGCCAATTGTACCTTAATCGTGGAAGAACTTGCCCCTTGATGAAAGAGGTCTGTTAAAAAATCCAGCACTGCCGACATAGGTGCTGAAAAGGATCCAAACTTTTCTGGACCACCCAAATAGAGAATCTCTTCCATTTACTCCGATAAACCTGCCTAGTGGAAGGTTTATGAGCTGCCACTAGAATGGCCTTGACCGGTGACGAGATACCGGAGTCCTAATCAAGGATGGAACTGGAGCAGCCAAGCTGTCAATTTCAGGGTGCGTAGATTGGGGACCGAAATTCCCAGAGGATGGGAGATGAGATCCGGAATCGGATCCAGAATCCAGGGTGGATTCACTTTGTGAGACCATACAAAGGGGAACCAGGGTTGACGAGGCCAGAACGGGGCAATGAGAATCATTCTGCTCCCCAAACTGTTGGCTTTCTGCAGAAGCCTCTGCATTAGAGGGAGTGGAGGGTAGGCATAAAGGAGACCGGGAGGCCAAGCATGCACCAGCGCATCTCTCGGGAATTCCCCTGGTGGGGGAAGCAGAGCGAAGAAATTGTCGCATTTGGCGTTTCAGGGAGAGGCAAAAAGATCGCAACAGGGTTGCCCCCAAACAGCAAAAATCTTCTTCACTACCTGAGGATTGAGAGACCACTCGTGAGGGGAAAGAATGGTGCGACTGAGTTTGTCCGCAAGGATGTTGGATTTTCCCGGAATGTGCGTTGCTACAAGAAAGCATTTGGTGGAAATTGCCCATTCCCAGACTCTCATGGCCTCTCGACAAAGGGGATAGGACCTGGTTCCTCCCTGTTTGTTGATGTACCAGACTACCGACATGTTGTCTGTCTGAATCGCAATAGTCCCTGAAGGAAGAACGTGGTGAAGTGCTTGCAACGCTAGGAGCACCGCCCTCATTTCCAGGACGTTTATATGCAACAAAGTCTCTGTGGAGTTCCACGTGCCTTGGACAACCTTCCCCGCAGAATGCCCCCCCCCCCACCCGAGGCAAGAAGCGTCCGTGGTCACTGTGGCTCGGGGGAATGCTGCACAAAAAGGTCTCCCTGTCAGAGGCTCCGGAGATCGAAGCCACCAAAGAAGGGAATCCTTGCATGCTTTGCTGACCGCTATCAGAGTGTTGAGAGAGGAACAGAGAGGGGACCACTGAACTTGAAGGGTCCTTTGAAGAACCCTCATGTGTAGGCGCGCATGAATAAGAAGCGGGATAGCTGCCGCCATCGAACCTAGGGCCCTCAGGACCGAGGCTGCTGTCGGAAATGGTTGCAGGACCGCTGCATGACACTTCAGGTTGGAAATTCTGTCTGGGGTGAGGAAGGCTCGCATTGACCTGGTGTTTAGTCTTCCTCCTATGAAATCTATAACTTGAGTGGGGTGCAGTAAAGATTTCTCCCAGTTGACAGTGGTGCCCAGCCTTGGGGCTATCTGAAGGAAGTAGTCCCTGGCTGAGCACAGAAGATGCCTTGATGATGCCGTTAGGAGCCAGTCGTCCAGGTACGGAAAGACCTGTAATCCCTGGAGCCTCAGGTGGGCTGCTACAACAGCTAAAACCTTGGTGAACACCCTGGGGGCTGAGGTGAGACCAAAGGGAAGGACCCTGAACTGATAATGACTGGCTCCCAGCTGGAAGCGAAGAAACCTCCTGGACCGTCTGTCCATGCGAATGTGGTAGTACGCGTCCTTGAGGTCGATGGAGCACATCCAGTCGTTCTCCCTCAAGAGGGGGAGTATAGATTGAAGGGTGACCATCCAGAACTTTTGCTTGGTTTCTGACAGGTTCAGCAGGGAAAGATCTAAGATCAGTCTTAAGTCCCCCGTTTTCTTTGGCACTAAAAAGAACCTGGAGTAAAACCCTGACCCGGTTTGATCTGGGGGGACGCACTGGATAGCTCTTTTTTCTAGCAGCTGTCCGATTTTGATAGCTGCTGCCTCCCTTTGGTCGGGTGGAACATCTGGGAGGCTGCGAGATCTGGGAACTTTGTATAGGGGAATTGTATAACCTCTGGATATCACACGAAGCACCCAACGGTCTGTTGTGATGGACTCCCAAGAAGTTAGGTGCCTCGCCGACTGCCTCCAGAGACGGACAGCCGGGCAACCCTTCAGGGCTGCTGCGTGGGTCTATCAGAGAAAGGTTCTCTGGACCCAAAGTTGCTAGGAGCCCCCCTGCCTCTAGGACGGCGACCTCCCCGTCCTCCTCTGCCACGGAAGGACTGGTTATCCGGACCAGGTTGGGACTGCTGTGATTTCCGGAACCACATCTTCTTCTGTCCCTTTTGGTTCTTCGAGAAGGACCTCTGGGGAGCTGAGAAGCGGACTCCGACGGCAGACAGCGTCTTCCCGTCCTTCTCGCTCTGGACTAATGTTTCACGAACAGTTTTGCCAAACAAGGCAGAACCATCGAAGGGGGCATTCGCGAAGGTCGCCTTGAAGGGCTCTGCGAAATCACAATGGCGGAGCCAGGCCTGTCACCTCATGACTAGGCCTGCTCCGCTCTCTCAGTAGAGTGAGAAAGCAGCCGCATAGATGTATTCGAAACTGATCTAAGAGTGGCCATTCGGGTGGAGTATACCTGCTTATCCTCACTCGACATGGACTCTGGGGGAGATGCAGCGTATTCTTTAATCAGATCCCGCTGCATCCTGATGACGTGTGCCATGTAGTTCAGCGCTCTCAAAGAGAAGGTTGCTGAACTGAAAACTCGCTTCCCAATGTGATCCATCGGCGGGACTCCTTGCCCGGAGGATGCATAGAGGACTCTCCTGGGCCAATTCCCTCTTAGTGGCTGCAGCCATCATCATGGCATCTACTGGGGCCTTTGCTCCAGTGAGTGTGGTCCCGGAGGAAAGGATACGGTCAGGGCGCTTGGGTACAGGCTCAACGGTGTCCGGATCCTTCCACGCTCTGATGGATATAAGGTCCACCAGAGGGTCGGCAGGAGGGACACCCAAGAGGTAGATGGGCCGCCTCGAATGCCTCCAAGAACACAGACTCGTCTGAGGAGGCCTTGGGGCAGACCACCCCCGATCCTCAACATTTCCATAATGTCTCCAAATGAGACGTCTTCAGGGGTGACCTTGGGAGCCCTCCCTTCATCAAGTCTGTGTCTTCAGTAGCGGACTCGGGAGTCCATGTGCCTCCTTTGCACTTACGCTTCCGAGTTACTTCTTGGGGGCTGTCCGAGGAGTACTCTTCCGCAGCTGGATGTTCCAAGGGAACTGCTTGGGACATCGAGGCGGGCTGTCCCTGGGACCGGCTGGTGGGGCCTGGCCCAACTGCAAGGGAGCGCAGGATGGAGCCGTGGCAGGGACCGGGGTCCGGTAGTCCTCAACAGTGCCCTTTCCACTACGTAGGCCGAGGGAGCCAGCTTCTCTAAACCCGAGAGCCGACCCCACTCGGATCCGATGCACGGATCGGAGCCGAGACTGTCGGATCCGAGAGTGCTCCGACCTGACGGAGCAGAAGACACACCAGCTCCCTCGGATCCGAGGCTCGGTCCTCGGCTCGAGGTCGGGTCCCAGCACTCAAGGGATGGGACGGATCCGAGGTGCGCCAACCTATCGGATCCGACCCACCCCGGATCCAACTCTGCCCGGCGCCGACAGCTCCGAACCCATGGTGTGGGTCGGAGAAGGAGCCAAGGGGTGAAAAGCCCCTCCCGGATGGGGGGGACTAGGAGCACTGCCATTTGCATTTGGGCCTGCATGAATTTCCTCATCATCCGGTCCATATCTGCTTCACTCATAGAAAAGGTGGATCTAGTCGAGGCCACCGGCGGATCTAGAGAGCCGCCTTGGGGACCTCGCTGAAGGGCTAGCCTCCTCCTCCTCGGGCCCAGGAGAGAACCGAGGGGAGTGGAGCTGAGGAGGAGGAAAGCTAGAAGGCACAGGAGAGGCCCGCTTGGATGGAGGAGCCGAACTGAAGTTTCAGCTCTCCATTTGTGGTGCCTTTCCTGTGCCTCTCCTTCTTCTCTCGCTCCCTAGAAGACTCCCTGTCCTCCGGCATCATAGAGGGAGGTTGAGTCCCATCCGGTGGAGGAGAGCCCAGAGCAACTGTTTGCTGTGTAGAAGGGGCAGAAGCGGCGGTATCTGGAGGAGAAGTCCCCAAAACCAGCTTCAACCTCCGCTCCCTCAAAGCTCGGGGTTGAACCCTGCACAAATGGTACAACCAGAAGACAGGTGTTCAACCCCAAGCATTCCAAGTGTGGCCATCCGCTGGGGACAGCTTATGGCCACACTCGGTTAGAGAATACTGCCTTATGGGCTTCAGACATGATAAGCCCTAACAGGCCTAAAATACACACACACACACAAACTACGCAAAACCCGAGAAAAAATTAAAAGAATAGAGAGAGGAAAGCCTAACACAAACACCTCTAACTAATTAAATTAAAAAAGTTAAAGTTTTTGAAAATTTTCCTGTCAGAAAACTTATCTGTACTAGGAGCTCTAGGAATCCGTCGCAACTTGAAAGCGGCAAACGAAATCTGAGGTCAGTCAGGGATTGGCAAGGGGTTATGGGTAGAGGGAGGAGCTAGGAGCTCGGAGCCTAAGCTTTTGAAATGCCGGCTCGGATCCGAGGTCGGATCCGATACCCACAGGTTGCAGACAAATGAAGTCTGCCTACTTCAGATGCATCTATTATACTCATACACCTGTATATAAATAAAATTGTATAACACTGTAATAAGCATCCAAACATCCTACTATTATTACTTAACTGCAATAAGCATCTATTATACTCATACACCTGTATATAAACAAAATTGTATAACACTGTAATAAGCATCCAAATATTCTACTATTATTGCTTTACTCCAATAAGCATCTATTATATCCATATACTTGTATATAAATATAATTGCATAACACTGTAATAAGCACCTATTGCAACCAACAGACTTTGTACCTAAATGAAACTGTTTAACCACTGTATTTTCTTCTTAACGTATGCATGTTTTTGTATTTTTCCCATTTTGGGTATTACTACATTATCTATTGTTATAACTGCTTTGTAATTAACTTCTAACTGTTTTGATTCATGTACTGGAGCATTTCTCCCTATGACTCCATTGGAAACAGGCTCCTAGTAGCCCAATGGACCATCCTGGCAACAGACTGCAAATAAAATAAAATAAATAAATAGTGAGTCCAGGAGTCCTGATAAGTCATATTTTAGATATTCAGGAGCCATCCTGGGATGTTATAAATCAGTGGGGTGACTGAATTTGTCCGCTAACATGTTTACTTGGCTCGGTGAATGTGACATCATTAACCACCAGTTCAGCACATTGCTGTGTGCTGTCCTTGAGGTTTCTGACATAGTTGAAGAAGTCCTTATATATTTCACCTGGGAGGCTATCTCAACCTGAAAGTTGGCTTTGTTTGACGTAATTTGCACTCTTAGTCACCCATTTAGTTTGATGACAGAGTTTTATCTTTTTGGGAATCTTTGCCATATTTATTTCCTATTGCTGTACATACTGTTTAATTTGGGATGGCACCAGGGTAGTTGGTTTCTGGGGCTGGTACTGGGTTTACTTCTGTTAGGTACAGCAGCATGTATACAGCATTGACATGGTTCTACAGAGTTTCTGAGATTAATTCAGCATAGGCTACTGTGTTCTTAGGGTTTGGAGGGGTAATGAATTTTAACAAACTAGCACTTAATAAAAGGTATTTTGCCTTGGAATAGTTTCTAACTGTTACTGGTTCTACTGGGTTTATGGAGTTGATTTTGATTTTGAAGGAATAAGCTTTATGGTTAGACCTTAGCAGGGAGGATGAGGCATTGGTTGGGTGGGTGCAGCATTCTCCCCATAGTTGTGTGTATGAGGTCCAGTATTAGAGCCCCTAGTGAGCATATTCATTGTTTGGTCAACTGTGTTTTTATTTACCAAGTCCTGGTATCTCTGTGCCTGTAGATTTGAAGCCATGTATGTTTCCCAGTCTATACAGCAATAATTAAAGCATCCCATGAGTAGGGTGTTATGTTGGATTGTAGGTATCTCCAGTAGGTCCAAGTATGTACTGTTTGCTTCTCATGACAGGGCTTCTTATAGCTTGCAAGTATATAGCATGGGATTTTGACTATGATGATCTGCACATGAAGGAACTCCAGTGCACTATCCTGTTTGACCAGCCTAGAGGTATGCTTGTTATTCATGTATATTGTGACACCGTTTCTTTGCAGATACTGGTCTAAAAGTGTGGAAGGCATTGAAACCTTGCACTGCCATGGTACTCTCTGCCACTTTAAACCATGTATCAGTAACTGCACAGAAGTCTATATGCGTGAGTGGGAGGGGAACTTGGAGAGAGTCTAGCTTTTTATTTAGGTTACTGGCATTGAGCAGTAACACCGTAAGGTTCAGTTGAGTTGATTTTGCTATATGAGTAGGTTTGTCAATTTGACAATGCCTAAAATTTGCACTGTGGAGGTAGATAAATTTTTAGAAAGTATTCAAAAGCCTAGAGAGGACAGGTGCAGTCCATCCTTGGCAAAGCATGTATTTTAATTAAAGTTTTACTCTTAGTAAGACTAGAGACACGCCCAGTAGCAGCAGGTGCTACCCTCTCTTCAAGACCAAGTTAAATTATTTAAGCTGTTTCTACATTAGTTGGAGCCCTTTCAATATTTATTTATTTATTTATCATACTGCAAAGCATTAACTAATTTCCTCCAGAGCAGCTCTTTTTAGTGTGTACCTTTAACTCCCAGTGGGTGTGGCTTCAGCCTTTGAAAAATGAAGTTATCACCTTACAGTTCTAACAAATACTCATTGGCAGAGGTCAAATGTCAATAGAATTTTGTTTGCTATCATGTATGCTTCAAAGTAAAATATTCTGATATCTTGTTATGTAGCATGGTTTTGGAATTACTAATGCAACTAGGAACAAGCATTATTTGACGCTGAGAGGTAAAGAATGGAGGAAACTGCAGAAACCCCTGTAAGCGCACTCGGCTATAATGAGTTTAAAGCAAATTGACTACTGTACAAGTAAGTCTTTGCATCCCATATTTCTACACTCTTGAACTAAGTGGAAGGTCAACCAGTTTGTCTTCTCTGAGTTATGAGTCTCATTAAATTTGATATACTCAAGCAAGTCCCTGATGCTCACAGAAAATGAACTATTACTTACCCCATCACAAAGTATTGTGAGAGATGCAAATACAGAACTTAACATGAAGGCATCACTCTCCTAGAAGAACATAATCCGTGAGCACCACACCACCATTTCACAGCACTCCACACAAAATTAGCATATACTGAGAATGTAAAAATGCGTTCCCTAAGCCTCCAAGGTCAAACAAGATTCATAGATTAGTAATAGGCCAACTGCCTTTGTAAGCCTCATCAATTACCCCATGTGAGAATCAAACCCTGAACCTTGTGTCTGTAAGGTAAATACCTTAATCTATATATATATATATATATATATATATATATATATATATATATATATATCTCTTAGAAAAACTTCCACTGGGGCCAAAAAAAACCCCATGAGTGCCTGGGCACATCCCACAATCACTCTAGTTTTTGTGACAGTAGAATCTGTGTGCCTGACTATGTAGTCACCACTCACCATTACATTTTTATTCATTGAGGGTGCATGTATACTGGGTTTGAAGCTAGTTTTATCTTGTTGATTCACAGCTATGGATGTATGGATGTGGTAGTTTGTGTGTTATGGTGTTTGATTTCTTCTCTGACTTCAAGACAGGGAGCCTGATATAAGAGTTAAGGTACATATAGTACCTGACTACAGTGCTACTCTTCTTGCTAAATCCATGGTACCCTTTCTGCAGTGAGGCAGGTTACTTGGTTTTGGGGTATCCCTAAAACATCTAGACACTTTGACTCTGGTGAAGGGTAATCAACAAGTTTCCTTCCAAGTTCCAGCTAACATTGAAACTTTTCTGCAGGATTGGGATGACAATCAGAGGATGTCTTATGTGGATGCTATGAAATGACCTGGAGGGGACAGATGGGCCATAAAAAGAGGGATTGACATGCTCCTCCATGCTAATTAATATCACTATAGGGCAACAAAGGGAAATTGACCACAGTCAACTTAAGTTAGCTAATGGGGGGGTGCCATAGATTATTTGAGAAGGAATCCCTCCCCCCTTCCTCTCAATTAATTTCCAACAAATCAAAAACTAAATCCTTGGGTCAGGGAGAAGTCAGAGTGATTAATGAGGTGAATTTTAGACAAGAAGATATCTGTGAGACAGAGGAGTTGTGGATGCAATTAAGTGCAGAAACCCCTTCAAAGGACTCTTAAGCTACAGCCATTTGATTTATGTTTATAATATGACCTTTTGATGAAGGGAAAGTGGATGGACTGAGTGACATTTTAGACCTCAATTGTGATGCTTATTATTATTATTATAATTATTATTATTATTATTATAATTATTATTATTATTATTTAGGGGATTCATTCTCATAGGGGTCAGGGTAGTTAATGTGACTGTCTGTGGGCTGCTGTATGGGGAAGGACAACAGCAGTGACCTTACATCACTGTAGCTCGTCCTTAGTGCCATTGTTTTGCTTAATGATAATCTTAATACAGAGTTATTGTGAGTTTTGATAACAGAGCACTATACTTAATTGTGACTTTATTCTAAGGGCATTTTTGTATAATGTTGGGAATCAATATCATGCTAGACCTCAGGGAGATGACAAAGATAGAAGGAACCTAAGGTCAGCAAACCTGGTAGACCAATATGATGAAATCCAAATCCAAAATGTATACCAGTGTCACACTGCCAGCCCAATCTGTAATTTTATAAATAATTCTATGTCATTTGTGAATATTGATATGATTTATACAGTTCTGTATGTTATGTACTGAGTTTAAAGAATGTAACCACAACGTACCCTGCTGGAACATAGAAGATAAACTTGCCAAACTTGAGAAATGGTTTAGGTTAAGTTATTTTATAGCTGGGCCATAAAAAAGATGTTTTTTCTCAGTTTCAGTTCAATAGCAGACACACTAGAATTTTTTCTATTGTCTTGAAAGAAAAGTAATGACTAGGTTTAAAATGTAAGGAGTTTTTTTGTTTTATTACTTCCAAGATCATGCAAAGATCTGAGAGATATGTATTTCTCAAGCAGTGATGTTGTTGTTGTTGTTTGTCTTTCGACTTTTCCCGGTTAGGGGTCGCCACAACGGAACTCTGGTCTGCTAATGATTGGCAGTCGATTTTCATGAACGCTGAGGTGCCAGCTCGACGTCCAACCTTCACAGCGATGTTAAATTCTGTTAAGTTTCTGTTTAGCCTGGGAACTGAAGTCAAGTGACAAAGAGTTATGTCATCCAAGCTTGCCCAGCAGTAATGTTTGATATTAATTTGGGAACTGTCTCAGAGAGAGACTGTGCATTTTGTATTTTGTCTTGGACCTAGCAAGAACATCCACTCATCATCATCATCATCATCATCTGTACTTGTCTGTAAGTAAGATTCAGGGCATAGTATCTCTCTTAGATATAGATAGGAATATAGTAAAGATTAGTTTAAATATTTTCTGTATTTATTTAAAAACAGTCTGCATTTAAATTGGAACCTGTGCACTGAAAGAGAGCCTTACAAGACTATCTGCAAATATATAGAGCTGAGTATATTTTTCTGTATTATTCTGTATTATAGAGCTAAATTGTTGCTTAGATATCTGTTGTCTTACTGTTCTGCAAATATAGAGATCAGTATATATTTTTCTGGTTTTATAATTTGCACTGTGATTCCTCACATCTCTGTTGAAACTGTCTTCCCCACCCCCCTTGTTTTCTGCCTTGTGTTCAGCTGATATAACCGGTTTTTATAGCTTGTGTGTTGCTTAACTCCAGGTTCCCTCAATTTGACCTGTTAAAAACAGTCTGCATTTAAATTGGAACCTGTGCACTGAGAGAGAGCCTTACAAGACTATCTGCAAATATATAGAGCTGAGTATATTTTTCTGTATTATTCTGTATTATAGAGCTAAATTGTTGCTTAGATATCTGTTGTCTTACTGTTCTGCAAATATACAGAGATCAGTATATATCTTTATGGTTTTATAATTTGCACTGTGATTCCTCACATTCCTGTTGAAACTGTCTTCCCCACCCCCCCTCATTTTCTGCCTTGTGTTCAGCTGATATAACCAGTTTTTATAGCTTGTGTGTTGCTTAACTCCAGGTTCCCTTAATTTGACCTGTTAAAAACAGTCTGCATTTAAATTGGAACCTGTGCACTGAGAGAGAGCCTTACAAGACTATCTGCAAATATATAGAGCTGAGTATATTTTTCTGTATTATTCTGTATTATAGAGCTAAATTGTTGCTTAGATATATGTTGCCTTACTGTTCTGCAAATATACAGAGATCAGTATATATTTTTCTGGTTCTATAATTTGCACTGTGATTCCTCACATCTCTGTTGAAACTGTCTTCCCCACCCCCCCTCCCTGTTCTTGGTTGTAGTTTAAATTTGGTGGCTTTTGCAGTGCCTGCCCCACTGTAGATTTGATCTAGGACACTCCCCCAGTCCCATCTCTTTACCGCATTCTACCTAATAAACCCTTTCTGCACTTGCTTTTAGTCCTCTTTAATTTAATTACATTTTTTCAAACTGTGTGTGGACTAATATTGCTACATACTCAAGTGTGTCAGCTTGCACTGCATGTGAATTGCTTTTACTACTGTTTTTGCTACTTTTCTGAAAAAAAAAATTGTAAGCCTGTTTCCTACCTTTCCTGTAATTAGTGTTCCAGATACAGATTTGCTGTATCCAGGACAGTTTGTAAGCTTCTGAGCCCCCCAAGCCTTTCTGTGTTGGAGGGGAAGCCTTCTAGCTTATCAGTGGGAGTGGTAAGCATTAGGTAACCTGTCTACCACATAAGGAGTGGTTCTGGCCCAGAATTTGTAGTTATTGGCCATTTGGCCGGCCTTCCATCTCTCTCAACTTTCTGATTTGAAGGCCTGCATTTGCACTTGTTTCTGTCCTGTAACTCCTGGGCCCATCTCATTTGCTCACTCAAAAAAAAAAATGTATCTGCTTTCACTGTATTTGTGTTTCTTCCTACTTTATTTTGCTTTTGCGTCATCTTAATAGTACTCAGTTGTATTTATTACTGCTTGGTGTAACTCATTCTAAGCCTTTTAGTTTAAGCACTTGGGCTTCAAACCAGTTGTTTTACATTAAGAAAGTTTGTGGTCTGCACTGTAGTGGCAGAACAGGTAGCTTACATCCTTCTAAGTTGGGAACTGCTGATTGAGGGTTCAGTGTCTGTTATTCAAAAAGTGTATTAATTCTGGTTTAAACACTTGGGCTTCGGGCCAGTTATTTTACATTAAGAGGGTTCGTAGTCTGCAATCTTGTGGGAGAAGAGGCTGGACTCTGCCCTTCTGAGCTGGGAATTTCTGGTTAAAGCTTATAGTGCCTGCATATTTGAACTGCTTCTTACTGAAATTGGTACACCTTGTTTGCTGTAGCATAGACTAGATCCAAGCCTGCTGAATCTAGCTTTGTTTGTATAACTTGAGCACTAATCCAGGCATTCTTTAAAGTATTCAATTGTATTTATTACTGCTTGGTAGTAACTTGATTAAAGTGTAGCTCTCATTCTAAGTCTTTTGGATTAAGCACTTGGGCTTCAGACCAGTTGTTTTACATTAGGAAGGTTTGTGGCCTGCACTGTGGTGGCAGGACAGGTAGCTTACATCCTTCTAAGTTGGGACTGCTGATTGAGGGCTCAGTGTCTGTTATTCTAAAAGTGTATTAGTTCTGGTTTAAGCACTTGGGCTTCAGGCCAGTTATTTTACATTAAGAAGGTTTGTGGTCTGCACTCTTGTGGGAGGAGAGGCTGGACTCTGCCCTTCTGAGTTGGGAATTTCTGGTTAAAGGCTTATAGTGCCTGCATATTTGAACTGTTTCTTACTGAAATTGGTACACCTTGTTTGCTGTAGCATAGACTAGATCCAGGCCTGCTGAATCTAGCTTTGTTTGTATGCTTGTTGTTTGTTTGCTTATTTCCCTGAAATGCTAATTCCACCTAAAATGTGGCTTTTCAGTGCTTCTGTGGATCCCTAGTGATATCTGCATTGCTTACTGTACTTATTTCCTTGTTTCACTTGAAAGAAAGTTACTGTTTGTCATTTTTGCATTTAAGTTACATGTAACACATTGCATTTAAGTTACCTGGCACTTGCTCACTAAAGCAATTATATAAGTCAGCACTAAAACATTAAAAGCACTACACCCTCACAAATTCCCTTGAGTACCTTGTTCCCCATTGGCCCTTTTTTTCAATTATAAAGGAATTCCCAATACTATTCTAGCATGTCCAAAGGTCAGTTGTCAATCTCCTCTCCGGTCCAGCTGGTGAATCTAGGAATCTTGAGGCAATGTTACAACTGCCTCATGTACACAGACAACCCTCTCCTCCTCCCAACAAATTCCAACACATATGAGAGATGCAACCATATAGCCAAACTGGAGGCTAAGCTCTCTCAACTTAGTACTGGCGTAACCAGTCAGGAGGAGAAGGAAACCACACTCACTATAATTCCAGTCTCACATAGACCTACCACGACAGCAAACCAAACACATAAACACACAAAAACATACTCTGAGGCTCTAAATAAAAATCTGCCTAAGCAGCAGAGACCTCCAAAGCAGACACCCAAGCAACCGCTACCCCAAAACAAAACACGTGCAACACATAGCTCACAAAGCCAGTGTGCTGAACAGTCACAGCCCTTAAGGATAAACAACACACCTGATACACTTGTAATAGGTGACTCTATCGTCAGGCACACTGACGTCCCACTCACCAGGCTGAACAAGGAGAAGGTCACGGTGAGCTGCCTGTTGGGTGCTAGGATCCCCCCCATAACACAAGCACTTAGGTCACTCCAAGGCAAGTAAAAATATGACTCGGTCATTGTCCATGCTGGTGTGAATGACCTGAGATGTACCTCCCTGGACTACATGAAAAGAGACATAGAGGAGCTCTCTGAGCATGTAGCCCAGGCCGGTATAACCCTGACCTTGAGTAGCATCTTACCCTCACCAAGAATGATGCCACAATATGAAGACAAGATGATCAATTTCAACAATTGGCTTAAGTATTGGTGTCATTCAAAGGGGATCCAATGCCTGTCAGCCTGGGATGACATGCTCGACAAGCCACGATGCTTCGCTAGGGATGGCTTGCACCTGTCACCCCTGGGCTTTTTGATATTGGCAAAGGCTCTTGCTTCCCCATAGTGCCTTTTTTAGGCAAGGCTCAAAAGACAAACCCACCTCCATAGGTATCACAAGGGATAAGAAACTAAGAGTAATGCTACTCAACGCCAGATGTCTAAACCTCAAGATGCACGCACTCGAAACTCTCCTTAGCATGGAGAACATCGATATCTGTGCAGTAACAGAAACCTGGTTCAAGGCTCCCGAGAGCACCCCAGCACTACCAGGTTATACATCATACCATGCTTTTCAGCCCCAAAACTTGGACCGAACCACAAAAGAAGGGGGAGTATCAATATTCGTCAAAGATACCCACACCTCCAGGTTGGTGGCACAGCACAAAGCATCAGAGACTATCCATGTGCAACTAACAGTGGGTAAAACTGCCTTCCAGTTTATAGCCTGCTACAGACCACCCTCCCAAACCCAGGAACCCCACTCGGCCTTCCTGAGAACACTGGAAAATATGAAGGTCTTGCCAAACACCATTATATTGGGCGACTTCAACTACCCAAACATAGACTGGGAGCATTACTCTAGCTCCAACACCCTAGCCCAAAGGTTCCTAGAATTTATAAACTCAAATGCTATGGAACAACTTGTTACCACTCCCACAAGAGGGGAAAACATACTGGACCTGATCATCACCAACATGGGGACTCTATGCTCCAGACTAGAAGTGTATCCCTCACTGGTAAAATCAGACCATAAACTAATCTCACTGGATATTCACATCCCGACCCCACGCCCTGCCCAGAAAACCACAGTGAAAAACTTCTCTAAAGCAAATTTCACACTCCTCAAAACTGAGGTGGAGTTCTTCAAAGCCCCCGAGCCTGTGAATAATACGGCCCACACCGCAGAATCCTTTATAAACGCATTCTATGAACACCTTCAGGAAAGCATGGATCATGCAATCCCAAATAAAACCAAGACCCAATCCTCCAAAGGCAGATGTCCTGTCTGGTGGACCCCAGCCATAAACAAACTATACAATAGAAGGAGGAAGCTACTACATGATAGAGCAAAATCCCCAAAAGGGTAGGCATCTCTGATCAGTATTAGCAAAAAACTATGGGCACTCATAAAATCGTCTAAGGCCAGCTTCAAGAGAAAAATTTCAAAGGACACTAAGGATAATCACAAGGCTTTCTTTAGTTATGTTAGGAACCTGGGTGGGAATTCCCAGATAAGCTCAGAATTAGTCCAAAATGACAAAAAATACATCAAACCCACAGACATTGCCAACATCCTAGCTGACAGGTTCAGTGCAAACTTCTCCCCTCCCTCCTCACCAAAAGGGCAAATATCTATCCCAGCAGAGTGCTGCCCCTTGACATCTCAGATGCTCATGTAAGAGCCGCCCTCTCCAAAGCAAAAAACATAGCATCAATGGGACCAGATGGTGTCTCGGGCTGCGTCCTATATGAACTCCA
>NC_056741.1:521360487-521410487 GCF_019279795.1 Protopterus annectens
CATAAAAAGAGATATAAAAACAAGAAAGACAAGCTAGAATATATATACTCTAAAAGCGTGGGCATATGTATATATTCTTGTTTGTCTTGCTCATTTTTATATCTGTTTTTCAAGACCTCAGACAGACTCAAGGACAATCGGGGCTACCCATGCTCAGCAAGATTCAGAGAGAGTTATTCAGGAAACAAAGCTGAAATCTCCCTTACATCAGCTGGTTAAGTGATAGAAGGGCAAAGGCTGGTTTGACTGTAATTCTTCAGCTAGGAGTGGGGATGTATCTTAACTCACTTTTCTCTAGGTTAGTCTGTGGAATCTTCCATCTCAGATAGGGATGGTAGATTAATATTTTTGTTCTTGCATGCAGGGAAGAAAAAGATCATACTAGGATCTTATTATGGTCCAAATGAGGACATTACAGAGTCTTGGTGCTCCTTTGTTGAAACTGTTAAAACTGTGCACAAGGAAGTTTTTTTTTCTATTTTGACTGGGTAAGATATGAATACTACTCTAGATCCTTGGATGGATAGACTTCCAGAAGGGATAAACAGATATAGCCCTCAAGTCTCAGGCTCTGAGGTTTGCTATATAGGAGGTAACTTAGTTGATGCTTGGTGAGTCTTACATCCTGATACAAGAGATTACACTTTTTGGGGGGGCAGGATCAGAGGGAGTTATCATGTCATCTAGATATGTTTTAGTCTTCAGGGGATGGATGACAGGGCTTTTGGGGGGTGAATGTCAGCCAGTTTCCGTATCAGATCACTCTATTGTCTATATCAACATGACACCAAGGGTAGAAGCAAAGGGTGTGTTTTTGCTGGAAGTTTGATTCATTATTTGAGTGAAATACAAATAAGAGAAAGATTAACTCAAAGTGGATAACTTCTTTTTGGCATTCACTTAGAGGTGGGTGGGGTGGAATGGGAGATACATGGCTTTTGTTCAAATCAGTCCTTAAGAATTTATGTATAAACCTGCAAAATGCTCACACCCAGTCTAGGAAGATGACATGTCATAGACTAGGATTGGAGTTGAATAATTTGGGTATGAAGTACCAGTCTACCTGTTGTTGGGGAAAAAAACATATGTAGATCCAAATTAAAGCCCTTAAAGGCACAGTGCAGAAAGGTAGAGTTATGACTGATTCAGGAAAGATGGGAGAGGTATAAATCCTTTTTTGAGGCATCCCGATTAATATCACCAAAGGTGCTGGTGAGGTTAATGGATGATTGTGTGGTGAGGCTCACTTCACCTAGAGCCTGGTTAAAGTTTTGGATGCTTTGACAGAGTTTGCTAAAGTTTCTGGCTTCACTATGAATGTGTCCAAAACAAATCTGTTACAATTGACAAAGCAGGTGCTAGATGCCTTAAGTGATTGGTATGACATTCCAAGAGAGGTGGTGTCTAGGGCAGAATATCTGGGGATATGGTTTAAACTGGACACCTTTACTACTCTCCAGTTGAATGCAAAACCACTGACTAGCTGGCTACCGGCTAAGTGTAAAGCTTGAAATTGTCTAAACTTGCCTTTTCTATGTAGGATTCAGATCATTAAAATGCTTTTCCTGACAAATATTTTATTTATTAATAGGCTTTACCTCACAAGGTATTCTCCAATGTTATAGAATGGCAGAGAGCCACTGCGGATGTTATTTGGCAGGGTAAGAGAACTAGAACAGCCTGGAGGAAGACTTTTGCCTCAGTGAAGTCTGGGGGCCTGTATATTCCAAATTTGCAAAGGTATGCTGTCTCAGTAGTGGCCTGGCAATATGTCAGAGCCTGAAGGCAAACCTAGGCCATATGGTTTCACAGTGAGGTATAGAATATTTGAGACTCATACTGCGCTCAACAAAAGTTTCATCTTGGGGCCTTGAAAGATCAACTGGAGAGAATATTTGTCTGCTGGAATAAGGGGCACAGGAAGGACACATTTATTTTACCAAATTCTAGAATATGGGCTAACCCTAGTATTATCATAAATAAAAAGCTGGCGAGTGTGCCAGCTTCAGGACTTCATCTCTAAATTGCACATATGCATATCCAAGGACTCAGCATGGTTGGCAGGAGAACCAGATCTGACCATAGGCAGGAACCTCAGCAGCAAGAGATAAGACCAAAGATACTTTATATCTATTTTGGAAAGGATATCCAGGTGACTGAGGGACTTGTGTTTGATAAATGACAAGAACCGCTACATTGTGTGCTGACTGATAGTGACTGTAGGAAAGTCTTATATGTTGCATGCTTCCTGGGTCTACCTCATACCTCTCAACCTCTCATTGGAAGAAATCTGGACAAATCCAGAAAGAACAGGGGGACAAGGGCCCAAAAATAGGGACAGAATTTAAATATTCCTCCTATAAACTTAGAAAGTTGCTAGAATGACAGGTTTTGCATTATTGCATATTTTCTGAAGGATATAAAGTCTGAAACTCAAATGTCTGTCATTATATAGTCCCAATAAGTCCAAAAAGCAGGCAAACAAGGAAAAATCACACAAATAAACCAAAAAATTAACCTGGATGCCACTGTTCAGCGAAACAATAAAGCCACGGAGGGAAATGTAGGCAGACTTCCGTTTAATAGTAAGAGCCACAAAACAATAAAACACATAAACGTATTCAACACTTCGTTTTCGTTTTTAGCACTTCCTCAGATGTGGGCTGTCACAAACCAATCCATTGAAGAGTTGCTTTTTTAAAAGTAATAGTTATTTATTCCACAAGTTTAAAATCCAAACTGTAGTTAGAAGTGCTTATTCCACAAGTTTAAAAATCCACAACGTACTTAAAAATTTACAAGTGCAGAAGGCACTTTTGCCCAGATAGGCTTCAACAGGCAAAAAAAGAGGCTCCATGGCTTTATTGTTTCACTGAACAGTGGCATCCAGGTTCATTTTTGGTTTATTTGTGTCATTATATAGTATTATTTATTGACTTGAATCTTCCATGATTTGTCAGATAACCACAACTTTTATTAGGAACAGTCCAAAAATATGAGGCAAAAATCAGGACGCTCTGCAAAAATCTATACATTTGAGTGGTATGGTCTACCCCCATGGTTAAGTAAATATTTGTGGGAAGCAATAGCCAGGGAATCGTTATGGCTAGGCTTGTATAGGCACTTGGGCCGATAGCCTAGTACCTACCTATGAACTTATATGTTTTAAATGTTTACATCAATGACAACTCTCTGCTAGGTTTACAAGGACAACTAATGTGGACAGTGACCTAACTTTTGACCAACATGTGTCTATTCTTGTAAGAAGGTCCTTCTATATTGCACCGCTTCTAAACAAAGGGATTGTGTCTAGATTTATGGCTGTCATTGTTTCCCTTTACTCAGCCCTCATTATGCCAGTCATTGAATATAATGCCCCCTTTGGCAAGTATCTATCTAGACACATGCAACAACCAGAACTCCCACAGAGATGCCTTATTAAAAAGATACAAGACGTAAACAACCTGTCTTACATGGCTCGATTCAAATTTTTGTCACTATACTCGGTATCCTACAGAATGCTAAGAGAAGACCTGCATCTGGCATACAAGGCATCCTCCAATCCATTACTGATGAATTTTTTCCACATCAACAAGTCAAATGGCATCAGAAATACTTGGTCTAGGGATCTGAACTTCTTCTGCAATATCAACAGAATGGTTTGGAAGGACAAGTATATCTCACAGAGGATATACCTGCTGTGTAACAGACTCCTCATCCACAAAAAACAAAGTTTATTCTTGTCCATATTCAAGTGCAGTTTAGATCTATGAATAGAAAACAGAAAAGCAATTTAGATCCATGAATGGGAAACAGAAAATTTGCCAGAGGACTGCCCTCTGTACTACTAATGGGCAGAGACAGCTCCTAAATACTTTATCCCACACATGGGTCCCCTAAAATTATCACTTTACTATCAAAATAAGAAATGTCACAATGTTTTTTGTTTAAAAGATCAATGAATAATGTAGATTTTCAGAAGATTATTTAAAACAACTGTCAAATGTGGTAAACACAATGATCAACATTCGAACTTCTAAACTTTCGGATTCAAAAGTTTGTGTTTCTGTTTAACTTTTGCAGGTGGCAGCCCCCTGTACCCCCCTTCCCACTCTCTGCATATTATATATACCAACTCTGAGATCACACTACAGTGAGGTAAAGAATAAGTTTCCTGATCGGCACTGTGCCAATATCTCCATTCAGAGATTTGACTTCAAATAACTTTGACCACTTCCAGTTCAATATGATGACATTTTGAAAACAAGCATTCACCTAAGTGCCATTCCTTATTTTGACAGTAAAACTAATTTTCTATAGTATGATCTCAGTTATTCTCCTTAGGGGTAATATATAATTATCAACCATGGGATGGGTAAGGCCAGTCTATAACTTAGTGGGACTGGTTATTTTGAGAACAAAAAGGAAAACTAGATAGGGTTAAAATGGCCCACAAGGGGTGCTAGCCTAGTACTTACTTATAAATCTATAAGATGGGCAGCGGAAATAGGAGCTGTTGAACATGTATTGTTAATGATACAGATTACATACACATGGTATAGTTCAGTGACAGGGATGGAGGAATGTGGGCTTAAGTTATAGATGCCATCAGTTGGGTCTTGAGGACTCCCCTTCCCCATTCCACTGATTTCCATTTTTGGCTTCTGGCAATCCCAGCATCAGGTTTTGCTTTGTTGGTCATGACATTGGGGTGGGTGAGAACAGTAATAATGTCTCTACTAAATGTATTGTTCAGGTATTGGAAAACTCTCCCTACAAAATTTCCTTTCCTGAAGAATTTTCAGTTTAGAAAGTTAGAAATATGATAAATGTCATGAGTCAGAAGGGAATGAGTATTCTTCTGTATTTTTGGTTGCTTTGTCAAATCATTAAATCATTGAATAATTGACTTCACAACATGACATTTTTTTCACTATAGGTACTGGTGGTTTTTAGGACAAAGTAATTGTATAAGTTTTTATTTCCCTTTTTGTTACGTTTCCCCTTGTTGAGTAAATGCTTGTTTGTTGTTTGCAATAAAGTATTTTTATAAAAACAAAGACCATAGGAGAAAAAAATTAGGGTGACAGTGAGTTGTCTTTCATGTGCCAAGATGTCTAAAATGGCAAGATCTTTAGGATACTTAAACCAAACAATTGGGACTATAACATGTGTGGTCCATGTAAGTGTACATGACCTGGCACACAAAATCTGAGGGATATGCAGATAGAGATTTCTGAGATCTCCATGCACGTAAAAAATGGAAGAAAAACTCTAGTACTGTGAGTAAACTTTCCTTCTCCAAGAATGATGCCATAGTGCAAAGAAAAGATGATTGGTTTCAATAACTGGTTGAATAATTGGTGTCATTTCTGGGAGATTTAATGTGTGTCAACTTGGGGTTTGTTGGTGTATAGCCCCACTCGATTTGACAAAAGTGGATTACACATCAAATTCCAAGGTTTCCACATTCTAACTAAAGACCTCGCAGCCCCCATAGTGCCTTTTCAGGCAGAGTCCAACCAATGTATCTACAGCTTAAAAGCAAAATATATCAAGTACCAGACAATATCAAGGTAGTGAAGACTCAGTGCTGGGATTCTACATAAAAATTTGCCTGACCTTTAGGCCCTCCTGCATTTGGGACACATTTGCACGTGTCTATTTTTAATGAAAATGCTTTAAATGTGCAAAAAGCTCTCCATCTATATCAGGGTTTTGTACCTAACATGTCTTTATACCTGATGAGAACTGCAGTCAAGTATCAATAGTTGTTAAAGACTACATTACCTTGAGGCAGATACCTATTGACCCAAAAACCCAACTTACAGAGATACAAATCACACTAAATATAACCAGCTATCAGATCACAGCATTTATAGGACCCCTTGATGCCCACTGAAAATGATGGTTGATTCTTTAAAATACTGGATGGATTTCAAATGCATAGGAACTTCATCAGCTTGGAAACTTAAACTATGTAACGATAAACTGGAATGGATAACTTCACACCAGCAACACCACATAAACCAACAAAATAAAAACACTCTCTGTGTTCCTCACAGTTCCCAATAGTTCACTCCATATATCCATTCAATTAAATCCACAAAATGCATGTATTATCAAAGGCCCATTCACAAGTGAAGATTAAATGCACACTTTAATGAGCAAAAGTCATAAAATATATTTACATCCAATAAGCGCTTTCGTCTCAACAGTTTGAAACTTCATCAGTTACTATTACATACTTCACAGGAAGTTTTATGGCAAAGAACAATCATGTGACCACCTTCTGCAATGACCTCACTTCACACCCCCCAGCACTTGGTGTTCCCAGGTGGGGATTTTTTTTTTGGAAGCTAAGCAGGGTTGGGCTTAGTTAATACTTGGATGGGAGACTACCTGGACCTTCCTGCTCCTATCTTAAAATGCATACATCTCAAAGTTATCCTCACAGGATACATCCGGATAATTCAAAATGCATATGCAATTTGTTAAAAAAGTCTCATCTGCTAGCCAGGAGTGTGGTGGGCACAATACTATGTGTCCACATGCTAAAGCACATGTATTTCTAAGAATGGAATAGATGTGTCAAAAACAAGGCCAGGATGAAGAGAATGCTCAAATTAGGCCTCCCCATGGTATTGAGAGATGGTCTCTCAAACATCCTTGAAGAATAAATCCAAAAACTATAAGTTAGTTTTCCATCCCCACATATTGAAACAAATACATGAAAAACAAAAGACGTGCAGGGATATTAGGATTAAGATCACAAAAAAGTATAGACTAATGAACCATTGTACCTTATGTAGGGTTAGGCAGAATGCTGATCAGTTTAGAATGTATGTGCGTGTGTGTGGAATACATACTCTGGCTGGTTACTAAAACAAGGGTTACTAACATGCTGGGGCAACTGGGATACAAAGTTTACTAACATGCTGGGCCAACTAGGATAAGACTGGGATCAAGGAAATTGTACATGCAAGAAGATAATATGGAAATTAATTCCTTCATAGGCAGGACAGAAAGAAATGCAATCCAAATGGTTCGGGGAGGAAGGTATTAAAGCATGTCATGTTAACTAACTACCAAAAGCTTAGATTTACTATTACAATTGACAATGCGGATTCGGATGGCATTGTTTTGGAGAACCATATAAATTCCCCATGTGTCAAATAACTGCTGCATTTGTATCAATTTGGTTTGAAGGAACCACAGTTTCTAAAACTTTCTTCAGTGCAGCAATCTCTAAAGCCTCTGTCAAGTTCCAGAGAGTTTCTTTGCCCATTGGCGATGGCAGAACATCAATTCTGTCATTGGTAGAAATTTAAGCTGTGATGCTTTATCTTCACCAGTACAGTGTCATCTTCTTAGTGGAGTAGGCACCAGTTTGGTCTACCTGCCCAGTGGAGAGTCACTGGTCAGAGCACTGACATGCATTTTGTGTCATATCATTGGTACTCCGAAACGTTCTGCCACAGAAGCACTTAAATGGTGCACAAAGCAAGGCGAGCCTTTTTTGCAACAGTAGAAATGACAAGCTTAATGGGGTTTACTGCTATGTGTTAACTGTTGTTTAGAGGACCATAGCAAATCAGAGTATGTTGGAGAATAAATCCAAACTTGTATCCAAAGCTGAAGTATAGCCAAACTATCCACTTATTGTGTGCTGATGAGTTCAATAAAAAAGGCTGAAACATTCATGTTCACAGCTAGTGGAGCTTTGCTTTATTGGCCTGAATGTAACCATAAAAACTTTGAAAGTAAAAAAAAAAAAGTCATGGACATTCAGAAGTCATGTTACTGAAACACTTGAAATCTTGAAGGGGTCATTTGCATATATCCCATGGGCCACCATTACAGGAGGTTTATGCTACCACACAGTGAAAATTCTAGTTTGTCTGGGTTCTTGCGGTTTTCACTGAATGGTCTGTCTGTATGTACTTTTTACTATTTGGTTTAAAGTGTTATTGGGGTACTACACTAATCTGAGAGGATACATTTCAGTCATTGACAAGGAGAAATTTACAAAGTACAAACTTATAAAAGTGCATTTTGGTATAAAAGCACATAATACATAATACAATCGGCATTTGCAGAATTAGAAAACAATGCTGCATTACCTGAGAAGGCAGTGAAATATAATGTTAGAGAAACTGTACTTTGATAAACAATATAGTACAATACATATTGTAAAAGGTGACACAGGAGGCAATTATTCATTTAACCACCAGATATTTTCCTGTTACAGCCCTAATCCCACCCCGTTAGTGCCTGATATGCATGCCAACATCACCATGAGAGTCTACCATGGCTACTCCCTACATGCCATTGCTCCGTTCTGCATGTTAATGATAGCTGCTGTCACCATCATAGCAGGCCATGCCCACATCTGTGGTTATAATGATAAAATAAATAAATGACAGTTTTACCTGTAATCCTCTACTGCATGCAGGAAAACATCCCCCAGCACACCAGTTCCTTCCTCCCAAGGAGGTAAGCAGAAATCTGCCATAGTCTTCTACCGTTCTCTGTCCAGCTCTCCAGCTTCCAAAGTGTTAATGGAACTAAAGTCATCTGAGTCACAGTGCTTTGTGCAACAGTGTTACTGTATATATTAGCTGGTGCCCCTCTGAAATGTATACAGGGACGGAAACAATTTTATGTTATGTATTTTATGCATTTATCCTGTGTTGACTGGATTATTCTCACTAGGTTAGTAGCATATTTTCAGGGGAGACCGAAGGTAGTATTTATACTTCTTGGTGAAATTTGGACAGGGTATTGACAATCTTCCCCTACTCTTTTTGATAGGTACTGTATGTTCCTTTACATCCACCTGAGGTACCAGTAACACAAGCAAATGGGGTGTTGTTTTAAAATATAATTTGAAGTACAACACACTCAGAAGTGCAGTAGCCTCCTTATGCTGTACTGCATTGTAAGCAATCCAACTACCTGTCGTGGGAATATAAACCATTTTCCTACATTTCCTTTACTTTGTTGCTCTTACTTCTAACATTGTAATTGAAATACTTCTCAGATCAATAAAAATGTTCTTTCACTTTTCTATATCTGTCTATTATTCACAAATTTCTACAGTCTTGGGCTGGGATTTAAAAACATGTCCTACAACTGCAGAAGATGGTATGAGGACCAAACCACATACAAGAGCTCTATGCGATTCATAAAAGTGCAGTAACTCCCTGCAGTATAGGAGAGTATAGCTAAACAGTACTGCACACCTGAATGACGAGTTCAGGTATACAGTGGGTATGCAAATGAGAATCCACTGTATTGTCCTTAATTTGCAACTATATGAATAGGAAAGTGCACTGCAAAAGTGATGTGTGTGTGTGTGTGTGTGTGTGTGTGTGTGTGTGTGTGTGTGTGTGTGTGTGTGTGTGTGTGTGTGTGTGTGTGTGTGTGTTCGCACTTAACTCTAACCTTACAAGGATGTCTGAGGAGCAGTAACCAAGATTTCTGAGTGGAAGAACATGTCTTTAGCAGAGTGGACTAAAGTCAAAATAAGGCTGTTGTACCTGTGGCGTTTGCTTTGCATCTGTGGGCAGATGTTTAGAGTCTCGCCTGTCAGGCTGTTACTGTCTGTGGTGTAAAGGTGCTGAAAAGATTCCCAGATGCAGCTCTTCATACCCTAACACACACACACACACACACACACACACACACACACACACACACACACACACACTGGTACATATCAAAGAGATAGTCTGTGTGTGTGTGTGTGTGTGTGTGTGTGTGTGTGTGTGTGTGTGTGTGTGTGTGTGTGTGTGTGTGTGTGTGTGTGTGTGTGTGTGTCAAGTGCCAACCTGTCCCCTAACCCCCATAACCAAGACATGACTCCCAATATCCCCAAACTGTGCCATCATGCTTGTCTCTAGCTGCCATAGCTCTATCAAACAGCCTAACAATATGACATCTGTAGGCACCTGACATTACATTACAGTATTGAGCAGGGTGGAGATGTGAGGTACAGGGTTTTGCAGCATGGAGGGTTATTACAGTACCAAGTTGTGGTATGGTGTGCTACTGCAGCTTGGGGAAGAGATGCTATAGAAGAGTTTGTAGGAAATAATGCTTGTAGACTACACTTACAGAAGCGCAGAAGCTGTAATGACTGCTGAAGAATATGCCTGATGGCTCAGCTCAACTACATTACCTATAAAGACTGAAAAATTCCATTTTGGGTTGAAAATCTAGAAACAGTAACAGCACGGTATGTCTTTGCTCAAATGCTAATAGCTTCTTGCTTAGACCTTTGATAGTTGCCTGGCAATCTTTATCTTTTTTGAATGTTTTACTTTCATTTTCTTGTGGAAAGCTTTAACTGTTTGCATATTTACTTGAAAATAAATGTTGTAATGTCTTTATGTCAAGTGAAGACTTTTATTAATTAACTTTGAATGCATATAGCTGAAGATTTATTTACTGGTTAAAGAATGTATTTGTGTTATATGTACCCAGAATCTTCAAACTTTAAAGGTCAGTTTATTTCAAGGGTAAACAGTGAAGTGTGTCCTTGCTTGCTTAATTTTGACAAACTGGTGTCAGACTACCTTAAATCTTAGAAGAAGGAAGCTGGTGTTGAAGAATCATCATTTATCCCACTATTGTGAAAAATATTTTTGTGGGGGGAATGCAGACATAGCTCTCAAACAATAAGGGACAAACCTCAACAGAGTCAAGTAAAAAAACAGAAGTAATCATGGACAATCAGGGACACTTTTAAAATATTAGTACTATGAACGTGAGACAATGACAGAGTAAGAGAATGTGAATTAATAATTATTTTCTGAAGTAAAAGTGTGTAACTCTATTGCCATTATTATATGTAATTCTCTCCCTTTCCTCCAAATGTCACCAGTTTGAGGAGGGGTTAAAAGGAACAAAGCTAAAATGTGATTCAAAATCAGGGACAGTTGAGAGGTATGTGTGTAAAACCATTCTCATTATGGTTCAATTAATTTTGTTAAGGTTGCACTGTAAGACACTGAGCTCATTCTGATGTAGACAAAATCCCTTGGAGCCAGTTATTATAACTGTGATTCGCACCTATACGTTGTGGAACTTATGTGGATGTATCAGGTAAGGGATATTACACAAGACTTCATTGCAACTTGATTACCATAATAATGCTTTACTGAGGCATTCTTCTATGATCAGATTTTATTTAATGTCTTTTGAGATTGATACGTCAATGTAACATGCATATGTTTGAGGCTGTGATAAAAACAAGTTTGGTTTTTCTTCACTTTTCTCCACTGCAATGTGACCACAGAGGTGGTATCTATAAGTTAAGGGTTAGAGGACTTCATGCAGCCCAAATAGGGGTACAGAGCACTTGCAACCTCAAAAAATGATTTTCTTGTGTTTTATACAGCTTCAGGTTATGCTTCTTGATGTTCAGAATTCCATGAAGCATATCTCAATTTAGATTAATTCAACAAAACATAAATAATGCTGCATTAACTGTATACTGTTCAGGCCAATTACTCTTACTAACTGGTACCAGTTGTGAGAGTAAGATCTAATGCTGCTGGTTTAGTTGCACATTCAGATATTGATGGCAGTAGTACAGGAGTTAAGGCCTGTAACTCCTGACCATCGCATATTAATTGGTGTCGGAGAGAAGGGCTTATAAGCATATTTACATATTAATTGGTGGCAGTAGACAGATCCTGTAAACTGGACATATGTAACATGTAAAACAGTTTGTTAACCAAAAAGTATGTATAAGTTTGAAATGCAGTGCACAGAAGCTGGAGACAGCCAGGTAGGAGACGCAGGTATAGAACATGCAGTAATTAACTTAGCCCATCCCTGGATGATCTCTGAACCCAGTGAGTGGACCTGGTGATGCAATGCCTGGACAGTGAAGCAGCTGACAAAACAGAGATGTCTGAGGTGCAAAGAGAACTAAAGCAAAAAGAAGATGAATTTGCCAAAATAGGGAATAACCATGAAGAAAGACAGAAGCTATGACATACCAGCTTTTAAAATGACATTGCTTGTTCTCCTCTGTTGTCAGCCATAACATTTAGGAACTATTCTAAGCCAAACTACATCCTTTTAAGACCTCTCAGTCTGACAAGTGTAATATGTGCAAAGCCATGGAACAAATTGTCATGGAAATGATCATCAAGGACAGTGTCAGCATACAGACACTGAACTCATCTCAGTATGGCTTTGGTAAGGGAAGGTCTTGCCTACTTAAGCTGGTAGACTTCTTCTAGAATGTTGTGTATGGGGGGGAAATGGTGCATATCCTCTACCTTCACCTGGCCAAGGCATTAAATACAATACCCCACTCAAGTATTGTTGACAAACTCCCAGAACTAGGCATAAAAATCTCAACAAAATTGAAATTAAAGGTCATGCTGCTAAACACTAGGAGTCTAAACATGAAACTGCACTCATCGCAAGCATTCTTAACCCTGGCAGATGCTGATAACAGAAACCTGGTTCAAAGCTGTGGAAAGCACCCCAGCCATACCTGGTTACTCAACTTATCATACATTCCAACCCCAAAACGTGGGCATTAAAGCCAAAAGAGGTGGAGTTTCAGTATATATTAAAGACACACACACCTCCAGGCTGGTCAAACAGTAAGACACACAGGAGACACTCCATGTGCAGTTAACCATTGACAAGACCCCTATTCAAATTATAGCAAGCTAAAAGCCCCAAATTTGACTCAAGATGCCCACTCCACCTATCTGGACCTCTTTAAATCTATCAAGATTCAACCCTTTACCCTGACCCTGGGTGACTTTAATTACCCAACCATAGACTGGAAAAACTACTCATGCCAGAACACAAATTCCCAGAGATTCCTCAATTGTATCAATGTAAATGCCTTGGAACAGCTAGTTGATATGACCACAAGAGGTGCCTTGGCATTAACCAACATGATTAACCACTGCAGCACCCCTAAGGTATCATCCTCCCTAGTAAGATCCCACCATAAAGCGGTCCCTTTCAATGTCACCATCTTCCCTGCCCCCCACCCCCCACAGCTAGTGTCAAACAAAACAACTTCTCCAAAGCTGATTACAACCGCCTGAAGGATGGTATAAATAGCTTCACAGCCCCCTACCCCACTGCAGGAACTGGCACCGACATCCATATCTACACCAAAGTACTATACAAGCATTTATATAGATGCACAGGATCAGGAACACCTGACAGGACAAAATCATCCTCCATGGAAGAGTAAACCTGTCTGGTGGAGATCTGCAATAAATAAACTGTATAACAAAAGGAAAAAATTGCTGTTCAGGACAAAGAAGGAGCAGCTGCCCAATTGGAAGCAATCTCTCCTTAGCCTGAATAAGCAAATAAGAGCACCAGTGAAATCCGCTAAAGCCAACTTTGAGTCCAAATTGGCCACATCTACTAGAGACAATCATAAGGCCTTCTTCACATATATCCCCAGTCTCAAAGGAAGCACCCAGATCTGTTCAGAACTGGTGGTCAAGGACACCACATACACAAATGCTGTAGATATAGACAATCTACTGGCTGACAGATTCAGGGAAAACTTCTCCCCTCTGCCCCCTATATCAGTAAATCAGGACATCCCCATTACCTGCCTCCCACCCCTTATCTCTAGGGAACAGGTCATCACTGTCCTCTCAAAGGCAAAAAATACAGCCTCCATGGGACCTGATAACACCACAGGCTGCATCCTACATGAACTCAGGTATGAACTTGCAGCACCATTAGGCACCCTATTCAAACAAAGCCCGAGTACCAGCTTTGTCCCAGCCAAGTGGAGGACAGCTACTGTCATCCCTTTACACAAAGGTGGAGTGTCCACCCATCCAGGAAATTATAGACCCATCAGCCTAACTAGCCTGATTTGCAAGGCCATGGAATAGATTATCATGGACCTCATTAACAGGTACATTGACAATCTCCAAATACATGACCCCCCCCCCCCCACAGTTTGGCTTTGTTAAGGGGAGGTCATGTCTGTTAAATCTGGTTGACTTCTTTGAGCCAATAACCAAAGCCATGAATGATGGGGAGATGGTGCACACTGCCTACCTTGACCTGGCCAAAGCCTGCAACACTATTCCCCACCCGGGCATAGTAAATAAACTCTCCTAACTAGGCATCAATCTGTATGTTACCAGAAGGGTAGCAAACTGGCTCACTGATAGAACCTAGCTAATCAAAATAGGGGAAGCCATCACAAGCAGTAGACCTGTAACAAGCAGCAACCCCAGGGATCAGTCTTGGGGCCTCTGTTATTTGGGATATGCTTCTCTGAGGTGCAGGCCAAAACCAGTGGGCTATGGCTGACCAAGTTTGCAGAGGACTGCAAGCTAGGCGCAGTCATCAATTCCTCAGGTGATGTGGACGTCCTCCAAGAGGGTCTCACCCAAACAAATGACTGGTGCCAGAAACATGGCTTCAAGCTGAATGCCAAAACATGCATCATCATCATCCCCTTTGGGGAGAGTGACGTCCCCACATATCACATTAATAACAATGTCCTAAGTCCATAATCAGTAGTGAGGGATTTGGTCACCCAGGTTGATAGCAACCTGACTTTTGACCACCATGTTGTTTCCATTGTACGGAAAGCTTTCTATATGGCCCGCCTCATAAGTAAGGGTATCTCATCTAGGGACAAAGAGGTCATAAGATCCCTGTAGTCTTCCCTTATAATACCAATTATTGAGTACAATGCCCCCTTTGACATGTACCTCACAAAGCACATGCAGCAGCTGGAAACATCACAGAGGTTCCTCACCAAGATACTCCAGGGCCTCAAACACCTACCCTACACAGATAGACTAAAAGCCCTGTACCGCTACTAAGCTTCATACAGACTCCTCAGACGTGATCTCTGTCTAGCATACAAAGCAATCTCAGACAATGCCTTAATGGGACTGCTGCATATCCCAAAGTCAAGCTCCACTCAAGCAACCCATATGTGCAACCTCAACCTGGTCTGTGATATCAATAGGACTTTAAGTGCAGCCTGGATAAGTGGACGGGAAACAGAAAATACACCCCTGGGATTCCACTTGTGTCCCTGCTGGACAGTGGCCCTGGGTGCTGACTTGTCTAAACATGGGCTAAACTCTTGGCTAGGCTTATAAGAACCTTAGGGCTAATATCCTAATAATCTCCTATGATCCTATGATAAATTCCTGCATAACTCACTGGATTGCATTACTGCATTCAGTGAGTTATCTAAGACTAAAATCCTAGCACTCTCTGATGACTTGATGAAGGGCAAAAGCTTCCTCGCTGGGAACTCTATGACAAGGGCATCTGCTTATATCACTCACGTTTACTTTCTGTTCAAGTCCTGCATTGAAAAATCTATTCCTATCAAAGATCAGTATGGTAATAAATTTAAGAATAAGCCCCTGTGGTTGAACCCAAGTTTCAATACAATCTACAATAAAAGAAATAAATGCTCACACTAGCAAATACATAAAAATCCCCCATTACGAAAATGATTTGACATGGGTCTGCAAAGAGTTCAAGCAGAGGATAACACATTGTAAAGTTAAGTATAAACTGAATATCGCCACATCTTCTGAGGATAACCAGGATAACCACATGTTTTTTTAAATATATTAGAAATCTCAGAAAAAAACATCCAATATTGCACTGAGCTGATCTCTAATGGTGCAATCTAATCTAACCCAAGAGATATCAGTAAAATGCTTGTGAACAAACACACTTCCAATTCATTCCTGTTCTCTTTCCTTACAGAGCAATTCCTGTCTCTTCTTATAATTACTCATGAATAGTTCCTAAATGCTTTCTCCAAAACCAAACACAGTAGCTCTATGGGTCCGAATGGCATATCAGTTTGTTTATTAGTCAGCACTAAACAGTGTCTCAAGTTCCCTTCTAAACATAATAAGTCTTAGTCTATGCATTTGGTACATGCCTAAAGCTTGGACAGCAGTCATTGTGGCCCCCTACACAAGGATATTACTACCATCAGCCCTGGGAACTACAAACCAGTTAGCCCTAACAGTACTATGTGTAAAGTTACAGATTAGATTGGAACTCATAAAAGATGATATTGCTAGACTGCAGTCCCTTGACCAAAAGTGAAACTGGCTTTGTAAATGGTGCATCCTGTCTGTGAAGCTTCTGACATCTTTGAAAGGGTGACTGAAGCACTGCATGATGACCAGTCAGTGCACACTGTCTACCTTGATCCAGCTAAGGCCATTGACATCATCCCACACCTGGCCATTATTGAAAATCTTACCTATTAAATATTAACCCCTGTGTAACTCATTGGCAGAGGTACAAGGAGAGCAGACTGAAATGGGTGACTACCCTACCAGTTCAGAGCGGAAGACTTTTATTTTTAGTTTCTAATCTTTGGATTTTTGGTGTTCATCTTAGGGATGCGGTTACTAGTCAGGGGACTGCCCAGGGCCCAGATTGCCATGCTCTGTTCATTGGCAGTGTAGCCTGATACAAACACCTCCCAGAAAGTGACAGGTGCTGTATGTAGAAGTGTGATTATAGTAGCAATGCTCAGTTCAGGCTTATGGGCACCGGCTAGCACACAATTTCAGTGCATTAACACATAATCCATGCAGTACTAATATGGCTGGTGTATGGCCGATGCCACACTCTGAGTTGGCTAGTCCCATATTTAATACACAGAAAGAAGGGTGAAGTGGATCACACTCATGATCAATACGTACACATGTGGTCAAGTGCACAATGACACATCTGTCTACACACACTGCGTGAAGGTCATATCACAAGAGGTGGAAAGAGGGATGTCAGTGTGACTAGTACTCAGTATAATTTGCAATATCGTCCTGGGATGAGGTTGTACAATTAAGTGGCAGTGACCGGCTTATTGCACTAGGACTTGGTGTCCCCCCGGGATGGGTGTTATATGACTGTAGGATTATAACCTGGACAGAGTCCACTTATGAGGTGTCCTGCAAATGGAGACCAAGTGTCATGGCCACCAATAATAACAGATAGAAGGATTCATGTGCAAATTCAGATGCAAATAAGGACTGTGTATCCTTTTGATAGCCCATCTACAATGTCAGGTATGTAACCTACCTCAGATAAAATAACTATAATTGACAGTCATGCTGGTATTGGTAATTGTCAGTGTGTAGGTGAGGAGGGAAAATGTGTGTGCCATCACAGACCTGATAAGACCAATGAAGACAATTCACCTAGACTCCATGTCATTGTGGATGCCACCCAGCATAAAAATCAGATTCATGCCGGCAGCCTTCTAGCAGAATGTGACTGCATGATACAGCAGAACATCTGCTGATTGATCCTGAGTACTGCTCACAGTAGACACCATGTCACAGTTGTTCCTGACAACTGTGCAACTACGACTAGTGAGTGTATTAGGTACCCGTGAGAGACTACATTATGGTGTATATATCTACCTCAGATGCAATGTGCTTATCCACTGTTGCAGCCACTTTGGGCTCAACGTTGAAGCTCAGAGCCACAGGGGACCATTGCCCAGTAGGGTTCATCACTGATCAGACTGTACAGCCTCAACAACATCAATAGTTGAGACCACAGATTCAGCCTATACTGTGGGTGAATGTATATCCATAATGTAGACAAACAGTTCCACTGTATCACTGGACCTGGGATTCAGGTATATGTGAGTTATCATCATCATCATCAGCAGCAGCAGCTCCTGCATGGGTGTGAATATCAATGTGTTGTCCTGCCTCCATACTATATAGGTGAAACAGTAGCAGTGGTTTGCTCTGCAAATATGCAGCAAAACACAAACTAGAGTGAGCCTTAGTACCCATGCTAAAACTGTGCCCCTCTGCCATGTATACTGAAGATGTCCATACAAGATTTGCCACACAATCCCGTCCTTCCTTTGCTACCACCATGACATGGCTGGATACCTGATGTTCTTATAAAAACACTTAAGCAAGTCATTTCCTTTGGTCAGCCTACAGACTATATGTGAGGTGTTACTTCACACAGAAACTTGCTGAACATGGTACTGACCTGGTGCATCATTCACATTTCACAAAGACATGTGGGTATGGCTCCATCCTTAGACAAGTGTCTGCTCCTCACATGACAATCCTAGAGCCACTGCTTTCCTGACAGGACACCAAAAACTCCTGTGACTCTGTCAGCCTGCTCCTCCTCCTGCCCTACTGTGGCCAGTATCTCAGCTGCTAAGGAACATTCCTTACATGGCATGACATAGTATGATGTGTTCTGGGTGAGGGGAAATTGTAACATGGCCTGGAATTACTAGAATTGTTTAGTACTCAGTACAAGTTAATAGTAGACTCTTTACTAATTGAATTAGAAGAACTGGATCAAATTATTAAAACTGACATCAATTTTCTTAGATATCAGTTTGAATACGAACGTTGTTTTAGTAGTATAGATGACCATATGTCAAAAATAAAGAACACAAAGGCAAAGAAAATAGCCCGAGATGTAAATGATTACAAAGAAGGGAAAGCGTACCCTAAACCACCCATGAGTCAAGGGATTTTAACTTTAGACACTGATAATAGAAATGGTAGACCAGATGGGAACATCTGTAATAATTCGACGGACCCAGTACAACAGACAGTTAATGTTAATGGAGATGATTTAGAAGAAAGTGAGGCTAGCACTAGTAATGGGTTATGTCGAAGTGAAAGGCTGAATCAAATAAACAGTAATGCACGAAAAAATTCTAATGTGAATTACAATAGGAATGACAACACTGCCAATGTTAGTGAAAGGAACAAACAACAAAATTTTCAGAGAGTGAACTCCTATCAAAGGAAAAAGAACAACAAAACGAGGAACAAGAGGAAGAAATGGTAAATGTTTCAGGTTTATTAAGTAATGATAGTAGACAACTTGAAATATTAACTAATTCAAGTGGAGATTTTAAAATCTATAACTATTCAAACATTACCATTGTCCCAGAAGTTGTTGAGTTACTGTCTAAGGGATATACATTTGTCCCTTCAAAAACGATTGATTTGGCGGAAACAATATTAGACCTGAAACTGTTTTGTAGAAAAATAAATTTGACAGGTCTAATGGGGAACAGTGCACAGAACAACTCTGAACTATATGTATCCAGTGTGTATAATCCCCCTTTACATCCTTCAGTAGCTCTCTTTGAGAATGCAACAGAATTGGATCTAAGGGACATGGTGAAATCCAACATTTACAAAAGAAAATATAATTACAACATAAGTAAGGAAGAGAAACAACAACTAGAATTTTTGTGCCAAGCCCCCATAAGAATTATGAAACCTGATAAGGGAGGGGGCTTGGTAATTATGTCACTAGAAGATTATAACAGCAAAATGTTATCTATTCTTGAGAGTGACACATATATACAAGCATCGACCAATGAAATGCATGGAGCTCATAGAAAAATTAGAGCCTTTATAGAAGAAATATACATTGAAGCCAGAATTGATAGAGACACTTACTTGTATTTGCAACAATCATTTCCCAGAACACCCTATTTATTTGGAATACCGAAAATCCATAAAGGACTTGAAAATCCACCAATGAGACCACTGGTGGACGGGAGAAAAAGTTCGACGTATACGTGTGCAAAGGTTTTGGACAATATCTTGAAAAAAATATATATCAAGGGAGAAACAGATTTCGAAAGATTCATGGTCATTTTTAAAATCAATTAACGAATTAAGATTTGTTCCACAATCTTTCTTTGTGACAATAGACGTGAAAGATTTATATTCTTGTATTCCACATCAGACAGCAATAGAATGGGTTGCTAACATGTTGCGCGTCTCCAATGCATCAAATAGCGAAATTTCGTTGGTCGAAGAACTTATTGACATAGTATTGTCCTACAATTATATAATGTTCAATAACACCATCTACCATCAAAAAATAGGTGTAGCAATGGGCTCACCATGTGGGGGAGCCATCGCAAATTTAGTCATGGCTTATTGGGAGAGGTCATTTCTATTAAACAAAATTGAATTCAAAAACAATTTGATATTCTACACATGGTTTCTGGATGACATATTCATCTTATTCCAAGGGACGGAAGATGAAATGGTGTGTTGTCTAGCTAGTTTCAATAACACGACAGACTTTTTACAGTTCACATTTAAATATGACAGAGACAAAATTGACTATCTAGATGTTTCTCTCAGGAAGGATTACGAGAAGAGATGTTACTTATCTAAAATTCACAGAAAAGAAATGTATTCTAATATGTATTTGCATTTTACGAGTTGCCATCCAAGGCATCAGAAAAAATCTGTTGTGAAAGGTCAGCTCGTAAGGGCAGCCCGCATGACCTCTATCGATGTTGAATTTGAAGAAGAGTGTGACTTAATATTTGACTTCTTCATGCAGAGGGGTTACCCGTCTGACTTTCTAAATGAAATACTTATGGAAGTAAAGTATAAGAGAAATGTGGACGTATATGTGCCTATGTTGAGTCTAAAGGGTCAAGTGATCCAAATAGATGCAGAATTAGAAAGCCATCGTGATATGACAGCACTTGGAACACAAATAGACAATCAAAATCAAAGTTGTAATTTTATTTGTACATATAATTTGGATTCAAAGTTAATATACAATATCATGGTGAAAAACTGGGATTATTTGTTAAATGACAGTCTTTTTAGTAAGTTGTTACCTTGCAAACCAAGAATGATTTACAAAAAAGGAAAAAATCTAAAAGAAATTTTACAAAAGAAGAACAATACCTTCACAACACAAGCAGGGATGCATAAGTGTTGTATGTGCAATTGTTGCAAATACATAGATGAAGGCAAAAGTTTTATTATAAACGGTAAAAAGTACTCTTCAGAAGCTAAATATAATTGTAACAGCAAACAAGTGGTTTATCTAGCTAAGTGCGTTTCATGTAGCGCATTTTATATAGGTAAAACGGATAGGAGATTATTAGAAAGGATAAAAGAACATATTTACAATATAAATGTAAAAAGAATGGAAAATGCTTTAGCTAGACATATAGACGTGTTTCCAAACCACAAATTTAATTTTAGGGTCATAGACCAAATAGTGTCAGACAACAGAGGTGGGAATGATAGCCTCCTATTAGAAAGAAGGGAGCTATTATGGCAATTAAGAACTAATGCATGCAGGGCTCCAGGTATTAATGAAGTGTGTTCACTGAAATGTATTTTAAGATTAAAAAATCTGGATAGATAAATTTAAATTTATATTAATGTATTCAGTACATATTTTAAACAACACCAAATAATAAATAAATAAATATACATATTTATATATATTTTTATATTTTTAATATATTTTTAATTAAATTAATTTAAATGATATGAGATATGTATCCAGAAGTTATTAATTAGTAGTAAACACATTTTTATGATTCAACATATGGTATTAACTTGTTTAGTTCGGAAGAAAGGATACAATATAATATAATATAAAATAATATAATATAACACAACATGTATACAACATTTAGATCCATTCGTACAGATGCATATATATATTTATTTATATAAATAAATAGTATTAATATTAATAATATTGTCAGTAAATTCATCAAATTCAATTAATAATAAATAGTATTTAGAATATTAAATAGAGTTAGTTTTTAAATAACTACATTTATGGTTATATATATTTATATTCACATTTTAATATATTTTAAATTTTAAATATGAACACTTTAAATAAGAAGATCAGTTAACGATGAGGTTTTGTACATGAGTAAACATGATAACACAACGTAGAATATAATACAATATGACACTATATATTTTTATTTTTATTTTTATTTTTATTTTATTAATTAATTCACCCAGAATGATGTCAATTCAAGGTATTAGTTTTTTTAAATCTTGATTAACTAATTAACCAATTACTTGGGTTAAGAAGATATATTAGATGAGCGTAGTTCAGGGGCGGTTGTACTTCTGATGAAGTTGGGACAGGAGTCCTGACGAAAAATGTATGTTTAAATAATCGCATTTAAAGTTTCAATAAACGACCTTGTTTTTTAAAAAATCAAGTAAAGACAGTTTTGTGCTTACTGAGACGTGTACACAGTACGTGGAAGTAGTGGCGATTGGTATTGGAGAAGAGCGGTGTGAGTTCTTTTTGCGGAGAAATTGTAACATGCTGGTTCTGGAAAATGGTTACTGTGCCTTTAAAGGCATGTTTCAGTGTATGGGAACATTGTCACTGTCAGGTAGTTAGGCAACACTCTGTAGTAGCAAGATAGTAAGAAAGTGATAATTGCTCATTACTTTTTTTTTCTGTTGCATTCTGTGACCAATTCCCATGGCCATCAAGCCACCTTCTCCATATAGCTCCATCAACTCATCCAACCTCCAGGTCTGAGGGTTCATCTTGCAGCATTCTACCTCACTTGGCTGTAGACTTGAGTCAAGTACTGTGAGTAGAGTTGTCATCCATGAGCGCTTGTGTTTCTGCTAACCCCCTACATACATGCTTAGCATACCTGAGCATACCTCCCAACCATACCAAATTACTCATTTTTTACTGAGTTTTGGGGTCCAAATGAAGGTGTGCCATGATTCTCGAGTGGCACACCTTCATTTCTGATTTTTTTCCTTTTGTTTTATTTACTTTTTCAATTTTCGCACTGTCGGAGCTGATGTCATCATGTGTGCAATGACGTCAGCTCCGTCAGACCTACTAGCCAGTTGGAATTGAGCTCAAGGAGCTCAAGTCATGAACAGATCATTTCTGTCTGGCTGAAAATGCGAGCGGGAACAATAACGGATGGATTATCCGCAGGCAGCAGTAAATGCAAGTGGGAACAAATGGATTTATCGGCAGAAGCACTGTTCGGGGAAATCAAGTAAAGAACAAACTGGTGTGTGTGTGTGTGTGTGTGTGTGTGTGTGTGTGTGTGTGTGTGTGTGTGTGTGTGTGTGTGTGTGTGTGTAGTCTGAATTCAGTGGCTGTTTATGGAAGTCGATCACGAGAACAACATCTTGTGAGTTTCAGCAGCACATGCATTTAGTGAAAGCTAGTTTACTTCACATTTTTATAGTTCAGAAATGCAAATTAATGTGTTAGTTAATTGAGTTAATGTGATTTGTAATATGCGGTTGCATTCTTTGGAAGGCTTTTCTTTGTGTTACTCTTCTGTGAATTACTGTGTTTTTGGGGTCACGTTTCTAACCATAATTATGTATACACAATTATTACAGCTTTGCATCTTCTGGTGTGGGCGTGAAATAGAGAACTTAACTGCAGTCTGCTTACTATGCTGGCATTGCTGCTGTAAAGTTTACTGTATCTTAGAGTTTATGCATCGTACGTTGAATAGAGGAGAGATGTTTGTATAAAGTACTAGTGCAGTAGCTAAGAAGTAGCCTTTTACATTTTCAATTAGACTGCTGTGGGCTTTGAGGACTTGTTAAGAAAGGGGTTTTGCATTTTGCAAATTTATATTGCAGGCTTCTTAGAAGAATTGTCTGAAATATTTTTTTTTTGAAACAAGGATTGCATTTTTAAATCAAATGCCTAACTGGTCTGTTTTTATTTACTTGGTCACCAACCATCATTTTCTCCTTCATTATTACACAAATTAGTAATTGAGGGGGAAGATGCACAAGTGAATGAAGGACTTGAAAGTAGGGAAAGTTTTGTAAATGCTGCCTTGTTAAAAAACAGTGAGGCATACTACTGACAAATAAGAGAGAGGCATTTTTTGTCTAACTGCTTCAACTTACTATGAGTCACTCAAAAGACGACACTTTGTAAAGCCATTCTTAATGGAAACCAGCGCTTTGGATTTAAGAAGAAGTTACCTGCGGCTACCAAGCAGAGCACATTCACTTTGGCGTGAGGTTATCGCTATAAATTTTTATCAATAAACTGCAAAATAGGGGCTTTTAAACCCTCTTTTTGAAGACATAGGAAAAATGAAGCAGCAAAAGTGTTTACATTGTACCTCCTTTAAAACGTAAAGGTGCTGCATGATTTGGCACTAGAAATTGCCTTTTTGACGCATCTTATATATTATATTCATTGCCGCTATTTAAATGTTACTTAAAGAAGTTGCTGTTATGGACCACATCTAAGGACAACAGAATTTTGTTTTGTTTTCTTCCCCATGTTATGTCATATATTTGATGTGCTTTCCATGATATTATATGTGCGTAGGCCTTTGTATTTTTAATACATGTTTATGAAAGTTGTATACATCGTTCATTTTAGTTCTCTGAGATGAGTTGCAGCTCACTGAAAATGTTGGTAATTAATTTAATCAGCCTGCATCTTAAATAGTAATTCTCTTTAACAGAAGATTTTATGGAACAAAATGTTTTTCATTTTTGGTTTGCTTGTAATCCAGGTAATTGGAATTTGTTTCAGCTTGGCTGGCACCTCCCTGTATCTTGATGATATTTGTAAGCTGTTTTGTACCTCTTTGTGTTGCTTTTAGGTATGTGTATTCACGCATTTAAAATCAATGAGAAAATTAACAAATGCAAACATAAAAAAAACATTAAAGTTGCATTTTGCATTGTAGTACATACGGCATTCATTTAGAAGGTACACAGAGCTGTGATCAGGCATCCAAGCTGAAAATATGGAACATACCCCACATGCCATGGATGGATTGTGGCACCATGTTTCATCACTGTGTATGCACACATTAGTGTTTATGGTAAATGGGGCAAAATAGTCAGGTAATGGGACATTGGAATGGCTGCAGGGGAACTCTGGTGCCATATTTTGGTTGTTTGTTCTTCAGTTTTCATTTGAAAGTTGGTATTCCACAATTCCGCTGGAGTGGGTGGGGTTGCGTAATTATATATGCAAATTATATGTTAATCAACATACCGATTTGTACCTATTTTTCATGGGCCTTGTCCAGATTTTTGATATTTCCAGGTTGAGAGATATGCACCGGAGTAAGGCTAGCTGGGCACTGAGGATCTGCAACTGCATACATCTCCACCCTGGGCCCAAGAGGCAGGTACAACATTGCCTGTCTTTCCATCCACCAACCTGATGTCTTTCTCTCTCTCCCTCTCTCTCTCTCTGTCTGAGTTCTAGCCTCCCCAGAGCTCCACTAGAGAGAAGTCAGTACATACCCTCCTCCCAGGGCAGAACACCCCGTTCTTGCTACCAGCTCCATCATGTGCACAAGACAGTAATCAAACTTATGTTGCCTGGGTCATAGTAAAGGCTACATCCCTCTACACCACTAGGCTGGTTGATAACTCCTCATTGCCACTGTATAAAAGAAAGTAGCCTGTAGGGCCTGAATCTAAATGTTCTTTCCTCAACCAGCAGTTCAGAGTAGGTGAGCTGTAGCTTACCTGGTAAAGTATAGTGCATGATATCCCATCTGGGGCTATCTTGTTGAATTATATTTCAAAGAAACAGATGGAGCTCAGAGTGGTGATTTGGCCCGTTGGAGATCTACAAAATGGGTATTTTTAGACAGTCTGGACTTAGAAAGGTAGTAAGACACTATAATACATAATATAAAAATATTGCCAAAAATACTGTTTTGTTTCAACCCAAGAAGACTATTAATTTTTATTTTTCCCGTCTCTTTACAAAAAAAAGAAATCCAGTGTTGTATGAAGTCTAGCCTCCAATATCTTCTTGGACTTTTCTGCCTCTCCATCTAAGTATATACATACATATAAATATATATATATATATATATATATATATATATATATATATATATATATATATATATATATGTGTGTGTATAATGTGTGTGTATATTTATACAATTTATGGTCAAACATAACTTAGTTGACCTTCAAAAGTTTGTGCCTGACTCCTCACAGGTTTGTTTTGTCAAACAGGTCTGCACAGAGGACCAGACTTGTCCCTTGCTGCAGAACCCATGTTAAAGACCATCGTGGTGGTTATGGGTGGGGTTCTACAATGTTCTGCTGGTAATTGTTAGCTGTTACTCAGACTTCAACTCTTCTGCTGGCCTTTCCTACTAGAGTCCTCCTTGGTATATTCTTCCTAGTTCACTGGCTCTTGTTAAAGTAATGTAGGAGTTCTCTTCTCTTGTTATCCTGGCCCATCTAAAATGTCTGCTTTCAACACAACCCAGCAATGCTCTTCTCAAGCAGGCTGTATTTAACTGCACTGTATCCAATTGAGACTTGAGCAAACTATGTGGGTTTATATTAAAACATCAAACGCTTAAAACAGCAAACGATGTTTCATCGTCCCTATTTCAGTGAAAGCTGAAAATGTTGACACCTCAGAACAGCGATTTCTTTCCTAACACATACCTTAACCCTAATTCTACCCTGCCCAAAAAAAAGTAAACAGCTTAAAACACATACACACGTAACTCAACCACACATCTAACGCAAAAAAAAAGTAAACATTTTTAAAACATATGCACTTACCTTAACCTGCACCCTAACCCTAAGGTCAGTAACTGTTGCACATTTACGCTTGGGAGCTATACTGGATAAGGGAATCTGAGACCACACTATAGTGCAGAACACAGCAAAGCAACGAAGCGGTCAAGCGACTTCTTCCCCGGGGAAAGAATTCGCTGAACAGCCGCTTCGCTGTTTTGCCTGTTCGCTCTTTAGGTGTTGATGAAAACACATTAGACAAAATGTGTTTTCGTCGTTCTAATAGGAACCCAACTATGTGAATATGGAAAGGTGTAGACTTGCTGCTTTATACTTTAGTTTTGAATTCTGTGAATGCTGAATGAATGACTGTAGTCTTTTTTTTTTTTTTTTTGTTATGGCTAGTCTGACTGTTCATTTAAACCTAGATATATGCACATACTCTTAGAAAATCAGTATCAGCTTCAGGTAACAGTTCTTGTTGCATCTATTTAAGCAAAAAGCTAAAGTCAAGTTCTAATTCAAGGGTTTAGTTCTGATTTCCAATTCCTGCCTGTGACAAGTTCGATCTTTATGGTCTTTCTTCAGGTACACTAATTTCCTTTTGCTCCAAAAAACATGATGGCTAACTAGTTACACTTTGTGTCTTCTTTCCCTTTATAACCAATATCACGGTTGAAAAGGGTCAGAGAAGGACCGGATAAGTTAACTGGTTAGCAATTTAAAAAATGTTATTCTGCTTAATGGAAAACTTTGGTTCTTTACTACATTCCAGTATTTTCAAAGGAACAGCAGAAATGCAAATCCTAACTTTGAAATGCTTCTGTATTATGTGATATTACATAAAAGTGACTACCCTATGGTAATTTTCTTAACCCTTAATTTCCCTCCTGCCAAACACAGAGACTACCTGTTCTGCAGACCTGGGGGTATACTGCCTACTCATGCCATCAATGACCTGGGTTTAAACAGTATTTCAAAGAAGGAAAATTCCGCAGCTGGGACAGCAGTTTGCCTTCCTTTTCACTGTTGAGCTATAGCGACTGGACAGAGCAGATGTGTTCTCCTGTACAGACTGCTAGCAATGGCTAAAATAGTAAGTAGACTATATATGGTGTAACTGTGGGTGCACATGGAAATGCACCCCGCAAGTCTTCATGTGTTTCAGCCAGGGGGGTAGGCTTAAAACTGAATGTAGACCATGGACCTTCAACATTATGCTGTTACCTCCATCCCCATCTTAATTTTACTCAAGTGTTTGAGTAACGCGTGTGTCATCTTGGTTATAGGGCTAGCTTAAAAGGCAACTGAATGGTGAAGGGATGGGAAAAGGGATATAAAAGCAATTATGGGTGCTACAACATTCCAGCTCGTTTACAGAAACACTGACAAAGTGTTAAAAGATATACCAATTAAAAAGCTTTTTATAGCAGATACAATGTTCACAGGCAAACTGTTGGGCCACTCATGGGATGTGGCACAAATCTTAATTAATGTTTTAAAACCAGATGCATGGAACAATTGTATAATTTAATTATCCTAAGGGAAAAAAATCTTTCAGTAGAGAACTGGGTGGCTATGTTTTAAATTAATTAGTTGTGTGAGAAGTGGAGGATACTGTTTTTGGGACTGCTACAAGTGGCAGTGTTGCTTAATGTCATGCAATCCTCTATTTTGCAGTTATGCCAATGTTAAGACTCTAACATTGTTTACATGCATGTTGTAAAGCCCTTGGTGAAGTTTGACTGGTCTTTCTTCAAAACAGTCTTAACACTCTGATAAAGAGTGGTGCAGAACTGAAGTTGTAAGATGAGTCACTATCTTTTCTAGTGACTCAGCACATAATCTTGTATTTTCAGTCAGAAGTACTGTGCAGGTGTTAGTTTTGTAGAGACAACATGTACGACATCTCTGCATGCCTTCTTGTAACATACATATCATGGTACAAAAAATCCTGTCTCTTAACACTTTTAACTTGATAACTCTTCCATTTACAATGGTCACAAAGAACCTGTTCTTACCCAGTGTCTGCCCATTGTAGCCAAAGATTAATGTTGTGTCTTTCGGCTTTTCCCAGTTAGGGGTCACCACAGCGGAACTCCGGTCCACTAATGATTGGCAGTTGATTTTTACATGCTGAGTTGCCAGCCCTAACGCGCAACCTTCAACGAAGGTACGCCCATTCACGCATGTCTCCACGCAGAAGATGCCCTAGCTGAGAGTCGAACCGGTCAGCGTCTTACTGTGAGGCGACAACGCTACCGCAGCACCACCACCGCATAGCCAAAAATTAATGAATTATGAATAAAAGGATGAAGAAAAGATATTTCTGTCTAACGCAGAGTAGCCAGTGTCACTAATGTGACATAACTTTATGTTAAACAGTAAAACATTCATGCATTATATTGAACTGTTATCTTCTGTTCAGTTACATATAATCTTATTTCCCAACATCAGTTAACTTTATGCCATTGCATCTTACAAGTGGTTTTACAGTGGACTGATACTGCATACTGTATATAAAGAAACAGCAAAATATGCAAGATAAGAGTCAAACTGAGTGCATGGAATAAATATTAACACCAACAAAAAAAATCCATCACTCTTAATCCATTTAGCTTTATTCTCATATCACTTATCATTGTGATATGAGAAAAAAGTTAAGTGGATTAGGAGTGCTGGCTTTTTGTTGTTGGTTTATATGTATATATATATATATATATATATATATATATATATATATATATATATATATATATATATATATATATATATACATATATAGGTTTACCATCAAAATTTTGAAGGCAAAATTATGTTATATTTTAGCAGGGGGGCAAGCACCCCTGCACCCCCCCATGTGGTGGGGCTGCACCCTCCACACCTTCTGCAAATTGTATATACCAACTGCAAGATCACACTACAGTGAGGAAAAGGGTAACTTCCCCGATCCTCACTGTACCGCGATCTCCATTAACAATGCCGAACTCATAATAACAAATCTAGCTTTACTTCCATTATTATGATTTCTTGAACTTTGAAAACAAAACTTTAAAAACTTATTTTCAGCTACACAATTTTCCAACATGAGCATTCAAAATTTTGATAACAAACCTCTAGATATATATATATATATATATATATATATATATATATATATATATATAGATAGATAGATATAGATATATATATATATATATATATATATATATATATATATATATCTAGATATAGATAGACATATATATATATATATATATATATATATATATATATAGATTCTCTATAAAATCTCGAAATACTGAAATATCAAATTTCAGTATCTCAAGACTATATAGTCGAAATTACAGTTACACGAAACTGCACTATATCAAATGCGGAGATGTTGAATCCACTGTTGTGGTGTTGCATTTGTGACATGTGGTGTGGTGTGTGGATTTAGCTGTGGATTCAGGTAAGTAGTGTTTTCGTAAGGGTATTGGGTAGGGATTTTAGTGTGTGTGAGTGTGTGTGTAGTGGTGGGTTTTATGTGTTTGTGTGTTTAATGTGACTTCAGAGCTAGAATATATAAGTAGGGGGTGTGGGGGGCACAGCCCCCCACATGGGGGTAAGCAGAGGGGCTTGCCCCCCTGCTTATAGGTAGGGTAAGTATGTTTTTATGTTATGTTGTGTATGTGTGTGTTGTTTTCTTTCTTCTAGTGTAGTTAGGTAGGTGTATGTGTGTTTGTTTGTGTGGTGGTTTGTATATGTGCAACGCTCGATTTTGATTTTTGCTGTTGTGGGTTTTCGGTTATGTGGACTTTCGGCTATACAGTCTCGAGATACTGAAATTTGATATTTCGGTATTTCGAGATTGTATAGTGAATCTATATATATATATATATATATACACACACACACACACACACACACACACAGGTATAATGGAACCTCCACCCCCTTTTCCCATTTTGTAAATAAAGTTGGGATATCACATCAACAGTGGCCATCAACTACAGCCAATGTCCACACCACCAGGTGCTAGCCCTGCCTAAACACACACACACACACACACACACACACACACACACACACACACACACACACACACACACGGAGAGAGAGAGAGAGAGTGCTAGAGATACAATATTGTAAATCAAATGGCTGAAATATTGACATCCAAAATATTGATGTGTTAACATCAACAACAAAACATCAACAAGCTACTGAACATGACCAGTGCTTTCACCATGTACCTCCCACAACCCCTGCTAACTGTTGAGTTTGCACATTCCATGGGGAAAGGGCATATCCCACTACTCAGGTATTGTTAGTCTTGCACACCTATCAACCATCTGTTTCTGGTGACCAAAGCATGTCAACTGTCACTCTAATATATATATATATATATATATATATATATATATATATATATATATATATATATATATGTGTGTATATATATATATATATATATATATATATATATATATATATATACATATATATATGTGTGTGTATATGTGTTACTGTTCTAATACATCCCAGGTGTTGAACCCTGGACCATGCACACCATAGTTATGGGACCTACCACTAAGCCATCTAATCTGTATACAACTGTATAGTTGGAGAGTGAGTGTCTGTGCTTAACATACTTGACTGGTCTGGTTCTATTTGAGGCGTCTACCAGAAAAGGCTACAAGCCTGTAGACCCTTGCATCATCTGGGACAAGACTGTGGATCACCAAGCAGGCCATGGCCTGCTTCTCTTCTTGTGATTGGTGCTAACATTTTGGTTCTGGTGAGAGAAGAAGCAAAGGAGTATTGTATCCCAACAGAGTGAAGCTGTACTGAGACCAGCATTAGTAGTAGCCAGGCAGTAGCCATTCATGTGACTCCCCTCTTTTCATCATTCTTGACAAGCTAATTATTTATTTTTCAGTAAGTACTGCTTGATTTCTTTCTAACTTCAGAATATCTGCCTAAATACTTCATCGTTAAATTTTTAGGGTCTACGCATTAGTTTCCCCTCAAGTGCTTGGCAGTGCGCTGTACAGACTCAGACACCTTGAGTGACATTTTTCCTGTAAAAGGAATATATAAGGAAACAGCTCTAGTACTTAGTAATAATAACCATCCCTCCTGGCATGTCTAAAGGTCAGTTCCCTGTGCTTTCTCCTATTAACCTGGTGAACTTGGGCATTCTGAGGCCGTGTAGCAACTGCCTCATGTACACAGACAACTCTCTCCTCTTACCTCCCAACACTCAGACTTGTGAGAGATGCACTTATATAGACAAATTGGAAGCCATGCACTCTGAAGCCAAGAATGGAATAGCTGGTCAAGAGGAGAAGTTCAACACCTGCACCACACCACATGCAACACATAGCCCTCCAGAACATCCACCATCACAGCTCTCACATAAAAACACAAACCACACATTCACCTTCATAGAGGCTCTCAACATTAATCTACCCAAATATCAGAGACCTCCAAGGCAGAAACACACTCAACCACCACAACACAGCACAAAGCACAAGACACATAGCTCATCTACACAGTGTGCCCCTCAACCTAAGCCCGCAAGGCAAAACAGCTTGCCCAATACATTAACCATAGGTGACTTGATAGTGAGGCACACTGATGTCTCACTCACTAGGTTGAATAAGGAGAAGGTAACAGTCAGCTGTTTATCAGGTGCCAGAATATGACACAACACACGCACTTAGGTCACTCCACAACAAGTACAAGTATGACTCTGTCACTGTACATGTGGGTGTGAATGACCTGAGATGCACCTCCCTGGACTACATGAAAAGAGACATGGAGGAGCTCTCAGATTATGTGGCACAGGCAGGTATGACCCTAGCCCTAAGCAGCATCCTACCATCGCCCGGAATGATACCGCAGTACAAGCAGAAAATAATTGACTTTAACAATTGGCTAAGTTTCTGGTGTCATTCTAGGGGGATCCAGTATCTGTCTGCTTGGGATGATATGATTGACAGACCTCGATACTTTGCCAGAGATGGCCTGCCTCTGTCACCCCTGGGTTTCCGTATACTGGCTAAGGCTCTTGTCATACCTATAGTGCCTTTTTTTAGGCAATGTTCCAGAGGCTAAATTACCACCATAACAGCTATAAATAAATGCAATCTGAGGGTCATGCTGCTCAGTGCTAGAAGTCTAAATCTCAAGATGCACTTGCTCAAAGTACTTCTCAAAATGGAAACATCTACATTTGTGTTGTAACAGAAACCTGGGTTAAAGAAGCAGAAAGCACCCCTGCGCTATCAGACTATAACTCATTCCACACCTTTCAGCCCCAAAACACGAACCGAAGCTCCAAAGCTAGTGGTGTCTCCATATATATTAAAGGATATGCACACCTCCAGACTAGTAGCCCAGCATAATGCATCTGAGATACTTCAGTTACAACTAACATTGGGTATGACGGCGATTCAGGTCGTAGCCTGCTATAGGTCCCCAACCATGTTGCAAGACTTTCAGCTCCACATTCCTAAGCACCATGGAAACTATTAAGGTCCAACTCAACAGTCTCATACTAGGTGACTTCAACTACCCCTCCATCAACTATGAAAACTACTCATGCACCAATACATTGGCCCAACGCTTCCTGGAATTCATCAATTCCAATACCTTGGACCAGCTCATTCTTAGCCCCACTAGAGGAAGCAACATCCTTGACCTGATTATTACTAACATGGGCAACCGTTGCTCTACACCAATAGTCAATTCCTCCCTGGTTAGATCCAACCACAAACTAATCACCATGGAAATCCACATCTCACCCACACACCTTCGCAAAGGTAACCAGCATGAAAGAATTCTCCAAAGCTGACTCTGGACTCCTAAAAACAGAGATGGCTAACTTCATAGCACCCATGTCAGTGAAAAATAGATGCATGACTGCCGAATCATACACCATTGCACTGTACAAACATGTACATAAATGCATGGAAGTAGCCATACTCTCCAAAACAACTGAAGCCAATCTGGTGGTCCCCTGCCATTAATAAACTCTGCAATAGAAGGAAGAAGCTGTTGCAGAAAAAGGTGAAGTCCCAAGACTGGAAAAACTCCCTTATTAGCCTCAACAAAAAGTTGAGATCCCTCCTCAAAATCTCTAAAGCCAGCTATGAAGGCAGAATTGCAGCAAACACCAAAAACAACCACAAAGCCTTCTACCATTATATCAAGAATCTCCATGGCAATACACAGGTTTGCTCTGAGTTATTGCACAATGATACCCCCTATACTGATCCAACAGATCTTGCCAACATACTGGCCGACAGATTCAGCACCAACTTTACCTATCTCTCCCCCCATAAAGAACCAATCACAATATTGGAGGAATGCCAGACACCTAGCATTACTGTAGCACAGGTTAAAGCTGCATTGTCCTTGGCCAAGAATACCACTTCCATGAGACCCAACAATATCCCTGGATGCATTCTACATGAACTACAAAGTGAACTGGCACCACATCTGTGTGCCCTGTTAAATCACAGCATCAATTCAGACTTTGTCCCTACCGAATGGGGCACTGCTACAGCCATCCCTCTCCATAAAGGGGGAGTGACTACAGACCATGGGAATTATTGCCCCATTAGCCTGACAAGTCTGATATGTAAGGCTATGGAGTGCATCATCGCGGACCTAATTAACAAGGAAATAGGGAATCTCCAAACTCTAGATCCCACTCAGTTTGGTTTTGTGAAAGGTAGATCATGCCTGCTCAACCTGGTTGACTTCTTTGAGTAAGTCACCAGAGCTGTGGATGAGGGCAAGGCAGTTCATACAGAAACACTGAAGAAGGCTGAGACTTTATTGAGCCGAAACTGGTCTGTTTATTATGCTTTAAGACAAGCTAATTAAATTATACCGCTTGCCTTTATCTGCTGGCTTTGTTTTATTTTTTAGTTCAATCAGCCTACCTCGATCTGGCCAAGGTCTTTGATACCATTCCCCACTAAGGAATTATTGCTAAACTCACCAAACTAGGCATCTACCCCTATATCACTAGGTGTGTTGCAAATTGGCTCACAGATAGAACCCACAGTGTGAAAGTAGCAGACTCCAAGTCAGACTGCCGACCAGTCACGAGTAGAGTCCCACAGGGATCGGTCCTGGGTCCTCTCCTGTTTGGCATCTACTTCTCAGAAGTCCAGGCCAACACGGAGGGACTCTGGCTGACCAAGTCCGCAGATGACTGCAAGCTGGGAGCCATTATTAACTCCCCAAATGATGTAGACATCCTACAGAAAGGCCTCACTGAGACCAAAGACTGGTGTCAAAACCATGGCCTTAAGCTTAATGTCAAAAAATGCATTGTCATCCCCATTGGGAAAAACTCAGTTCCCACTAATTACCACATCGATGGGAGCCCAGTGAAGACTGAAGGCGTTATAAGAGCTCTGGGGACACAGGTTGACAGCAACCTCTCCTTCGACCACCACATTGCCACTGTGGTCAGAAAGTCCTTCTATGTGGCAAATCTCATTACCAAGGGTTTTGCATCCAGGAAGAAAGAAGTCATCATCTCTCTCTACTCTTCCCTCATTAGGCCAATCATCCAGTATAATGCCCCATTTAGCATGTACCTCACTAGACACATGCAACAGATGTGAAAGGCCAAAAAAGTACCTCACAAAGAGGATCCTAGGCCTTAAACACATGTCCTACATGGACAGACTCAAAAAACTCCAGCTATTCTCTGTCTCATATAATCTACTAAGGGGCGATCTCTGCTTGACTTACAAAGCCATGTCTGACCCACCACTGTTAGAAATGCTACATCTAAAGAAATCCCAATCCCTCCGCACCACACACTCCAGAGACCTCAAACTTATTACCACAATCAACAGAACATGCTGGAGGGACAGGTTCATAAACCAGAGACTGCCCATGCTCTGGAATAGACTTCCCATTCATGTCAAGCAGACCACCTCACTGTCCGTCTTCAAGAGAAATCTTGATGAGTGGATGGGAAATAGAAAGTTTAACCTGGGGAATCACTCCAGTGGCTCTACTTGATAGAGGCACTGGGAACTAACATCGGGCGACGCAATGCCAGGGCACTTCTATAGGCTAGGCTTGTAAAGGCTCCAGGGCCATTAGCCTAGTACACACCTATGAACCTATGAACCTCTCAGCACAAGAAATCTGGATAAAAACAAAACTAATATGGAGGGGCCAACGTTCCACAAAGAGGGACAGGTTTTAATTATTGCTCTTATAAACTTAGAAAGTTTCTAGAATAAGAGGATTTGCAATAGCATGCATTTTCTGAAGGATATGAGTACTGACACTCAAATGTCTGTCATTATTTAGCAACTTTAAACTTCAATGATCTAACAAAAACAAATTTTATGAGTAACAGACCACATATATGAGGCAGAAATCTGGGCATTCTGGAAATATGTGGACAGTTGAGAGATATGTATGATCCCTTTGGTGGAAGCATATACATTGTGAAGGGTAAAGACACTAGGATCGAGTCCAGTGGGACCGAGCAAGTTGATGTATCACTAGGGTAAACTACACCCAAAACCACCTGCTGAATGTGAACAAACTGGTAAAAGGCAAATCAGTAAGTGCAACAGATGTAAAACCACAGTGGGACCAGAGAAATTCATTCAGAATGTCATGGTTAATGGTGTCAAAAGCCACTAAGATATCAATGAAAAATATTGTTTTTAATTTATTTGGAGGCCATATATGTGAACTGGTCTGTGTTGTACTCTTTTAGCTATTCCTGGGCTAGAAGGATAAAGATAAATAAAAAATGCATAGACAGTTTAGACCAACCAGACAACCAGCATAGTTTGGGGGGGCCCCACATGAACATGGTGAGAAGAGGTAATCTCCATGTAGACAGATACCAGAGACCAGGCATGGACCACAAAGCCTGAGGTTGTGACACAGAGATCTTAACTACTGAGTGCCCGTGCTGCCTCTAAAGAGTCTCTAATATCAGAAATAAATATGACTGATCTCTAACCATAATGTGGTCACTAATAACTCATAAAAGGGCAGTCTCACTGCTGTGTTATGATCTAAATCCAAACTGACAAAGATCATGGAGGTCATGGAATGTTATACAGAAATACATATGAATGCAAACTTTTCTGATAATGAAAGGAAAGTTAGAGGTAGGGAGATCACTTCCCAGATTGCTAAAGTCAAAAGAAGGTTTTGCTGAGGATGAAGAGCACAAAAAACCTTTGCTAATTCCCTAAATTTCTCTACCAAGTTCCTCTGGATGTGCCCCTAGTTCTGGGAGAAAACATAGATAATTAGCAGTGACCTTCCCATGGACTGATACACTGGCACTGTCAGTGGACAACTATAGCAGGAGAGCAGTGTTTGAATCCGGAAGACTTACTGTGATGCAGAAACCTTTGCAGTTAAGGCTTCTGAATTCCAGTAAGTCTTTCTGAATCTCAGAGACAAACACACACCACACACACACACACACACACACACACACACACACACACACACACACACACACACACACACACACACTACTTATACATATATGGGTCAATATTCTGAAGGAAAGCAGGATTCACTGTCTCTCTCCTCTCTCTCACTATATATATATATATATATATATATATATATATATATATATATATATATGTATATATATATATATAGGTAGAGATATAGATAAATAGATATAGCTCTCTATATATAAATATATATATATATATATATATATATATATATATATATATATATATATATATATAGATCTACTTCAGTAGATCGAACGTTTACTAGTTCGAACCACATATGGACGAGACCATATGTTCGAACTCGTAAAAGGTTGTACACTGATGTAAAATCACATAAAACCAAAAAACACAAAACTAAACATCTATAGCAGGGGGCTACACCCCCTGCACTCCCTGCACCCCCCACACCCCCTTACTTAAATACACCAACTCCGAGATCGCACTACATTGTGGAAATGGGAAATCTTCCCTTTCTGCTCTGTATAGAGATATCCATTTAGTCAGATTGGACTTTTACAAGTTCGAACATAAGGTCTTGGCCATATGTGGTTCGAACTTATAAACATTCAATCTACTGAAAGCGACCCATATATATATATATATATATATATATATATATATATATATACATATATATATATATATATATATATATATATATACATATATATATATATATATATATATATATATATATATATATATATATAAATATACATATAAATATATATATATATATATATATATATATATATATATATATACATATATATATAAATATATATATAAATATATATATATTTTTTTATTTATATGGGTCTACTTCTAAATTTCGAACTTTCACAAGTTAGAATTTCTTATGGTCAAGACTATAAGATCAAACTTATGAAAGACCAAAATTTAAATAAAAAAAAATAAATAAAAACACCCCTGCTAATTAAATATACCAACTCCAAGATCACACTACAGTGAATAAAATGGCAAATATACCATTCCGCACTATATGGTGATCTCCAGAACTTTCACAAAGTAGACCCATATATATATATATATATATATATATATATATATATATATATATATATGTATATATATGTTTAAATAGTAAAAACATCACACCCCAAATACTGAAAAAAGGATATAATAAAACATAAATAAATAAACAATGTCCTGGACTTCCACACTCCCTGCTACTTGCAGATACCAACTGTGATATAACACAACAGCAAGGAAAAGGTAAATCCCTACCTCCACTGTATTACACTCTCCGACATACAAATGCTTGCATTCTTCTCTTACCAGCGTTTGTTTGATAATCTCAACATTCGAACACGTGAATGTTTGATCTACTAAGGGACTCTTTTTATATATACACACATATATATCCATACACACACACAAATATGTATATTTATGAATTTATGTTCTTACATTGAAACTACAGAGCATCAAACTGCATATGGTCGAGAACATATGATCAAAGTTCTATAACTTTGAAAACTAAAAAAATTTAAAAAAATTACATGTTTTTGCAGGGTGGCAAGCCCCACTACACCCCCGCACCCACTATTAATTATATATGCCAACTGCGAGATTGCACAATAATGGGGAAAGGGTGAATTCCCCAATCCCTACTGTACCACGATGTCCAATCAGCTGCTTCGACTTTTCAGAAAGTCAGTCTTATAGGCTCGACCATATGACATTCACCTTTCTGAAAAGCTGATTTTCCAAACAGGACCCATATATACGTTTCCGATCAGAGCCCCTATCAACAATATAATGCATTTTATGAAGGATTTATGCATTGAACAAGATATTTATTTTGTGGTCTCAGCGTTCAGGCTCTGTATACTTGTATCTCACATGAGAAGGGAATGCAAGCTAAAAGACATTAACTTTAATAATTTCTTTCTTTTTTAACTGGATTTAGTATTTTTTATTTCAAAGGTAATTGTTGTCATCAACTGAATGACACAGCTATGGAGGGCAGCATTTGCTGTCACTTATGTTGACCTAATTATTTATTTATTTTTTTTCTTTTCCTTGAACCTAGTATAGTGTACAATCAGGAGGTCAAAGGAGGCATTACCACAATGATTATAGGCTCCTTTGGACAGGGGACATCAGTCAACTTAGGGAATTTATTAAATGTATTATTTTATTTAATTATTTGTGTATGCTTGTTGACCAGGACAGTCCAGACTGATCAGGAAGCCCCTTTCTAAGTGGACCCCTACAGAGAAAGGCACGGGGTTGATTTGTGGCAAATTCCAAAAATAGACAATTAGTCTGTGGATTTGTGGCAAAAACATTAAACAATGAACACTGAAGTACATAAACAATGTTTATTCACATATACATACATTCATATCCTTGAAGGTTGGCACATGAAATTTAAAGCGGCTAAGAACAGGACTTACTTGCTCCACCTTAGTAATGCATGTTAAACTTAAGACTGCCTCTAATCTTAACTATGTACCTTTCCTTAAATAAACTCCATAATACTGCCATTGCACAAGACAGCTCTGACATTCAGCCCCCCCCCCCAAACACACACATACACATACACTCGCACACAAACTCTCAGCCCTATCAAAAATTCACTTACCTTTGTCAACTAAACTCACAATCACTCATTCAGACATTTGTACAAACTGTCATTCACACAAACAGTTCTACAGTCAACTATGTAAACATTCATCCAAATGCGGAACTGCAATCATATACATATAAACACGTATGTGTACATGAGAATGTGTGTGTGTGTGTGTGTGTGTGTGTGTGTGTGTGTGTGTGTGTGTGTGTGTGTGTGTGTGTGCGAATGTGTCTACACACACACACACACACACACACACACACACACACACACAGACACACACAACATACATGCACCTCATTCTATTGTCAGTTCATCGACAGAGTGAAGTGCTTCAGAAATTTGTTAACAGCATTCATTGTCAAGTGCAAGACACTGTGAAAGGAAGAAAACTGACAGTTACTGGTAATTTAATGAATGTGTGAGTGTCTGCAGGTTAGGCTTATAATAAGGACTAGGAAAGAGACAGATTTAGTGTTCTGTGTTGTGTGTGTGTGTGTGTGTGTGTGTGTGTGTGTGTGTGTGTGTGTGTGTGTGTGTGTGTGTGTGTGTGTGTGTGTGTGTGTGTGTGTGCGTGTGTGTGTGTGTGCTGTTATGTGTGATGTGTGTTTGAGTGAACTATGTACTGGTAGTACAATGGAAAAGGTAAGGTATAGGCTGTGGATTAGGTGCAAAGGCAGAGTTTGGTTTTAAACTGAACACACATTAAGTAAGGTGGTGGGGCTGTGCCAAGGGAGCTGTGCCTAATAGGGTATAGAAAGCTGGAAGTGGGGAGTATTTTACACTCTCTCTCTCTCTGTGTCTTTGTTGCCAGTGACATGAAAAATGTGGCTGCCACGGTATGGAAGTGTTAACTGTCTTCATGGCCTTTGCCATGGGAAATGTTCCTGTCAAGATACAGGAAGTGTTTGACTTTCTCTGTATCCTGTGCCATGAGAGATTTGGTTTCCAAGTTATGTGAAGTGTTGACTGTGTTCATCGACATTGTCTTAGAGATTTAGCTACCAAGTTATGAGTGCTTGAGCATCACATCACCATGATCTGTATGTTAATGATGAATGGAGGAAGGTAATTTGCAAAGCCTTGAGCAGGTTTACAGAGTACCTTTGTCTTCATGAGGATGATGGACAGTCCAAGCCATCTATAAGCTGCTGCTCATATTATTATTGTAGCTTGGAGGTCAGTCATAATGTGTATAAAAATGGCACAGTTATCAGCATACCACATGTAAAAGACAAATGCCCTGAAAATGCTGGTCATTGAATGTAGAAATCCAAGACAGTAAAGTACCCCATCCTGTTTTGTCTTCTGGGCCAATTCTACTAACTAGGTACTCTTTCAAAAGGATTAGAATCACAAATAGGAAGATGGAAAACAAGATTTGGAGAATGGCACACCCTTGTAAGTACTCAGTCTGGACTCTGGCTGCATCTATTTTATTCCACAGAATGCTGCCAGCCATCTGACAGTGAAAGCCGCTCAAGGCTTTAATACATTTGGAAATGTGTGCTGCACTTTGTTGAATCCTTCTACATAGTGCCGCACCTGAAAGAGTCAAATTAATTTTTATGGCAGTAAATGCCTTGAACAGGTCTTAATATTGTTAGTGACCCTTTCCTTGGACCTGCCTGACGATCTAGGCAATGTAGGCTTCTTCACAAGATGGTTCAACTCTGTGCTGGGATTCTGTTAATATTTCTTCAGTAGTGCGAAGATAGTTCACTAGAACAGGAGAATTTTCTCTCCATTAGAGAATAAGGAAACACACTGATGGTTTTCACACACTAACTTTTCGTTCTTCTTGAGGACAGCAGTGGGCTAGAATTTGTCACATATTCTGGAAATTTCTAAGTGCTTTACATGAAGAAACGAAGTTCATGGAGTTCTAGTACCTGCTCATTGTCTCAGAACCTAACTGCTTCAGGCAGTATACAGTCACACCACACAGCAGTGGACTTTTTGGCCTGTTTGGATACAGATATAATTTATTCAGCATTACAAGGGTCAGCCATGGTATCCCTCACAGGGTGCTGAGGGATAGATCTGACAGTTACATCTGTTACGCAGGGTTCAACATTCAGTACAATTTTAAATTGTATGTTTTATCTAATTTGATTGGCTCAGTTCCCTTCTAGGAATATCAATCCATGTTGAGATATGACAGACTGGACTATAAAAAGATCTTACTGCTTGGAAGAATGTCTGTGTATCATTTCTGTCATAAAGTGAAACAAATCTCTTAAGTCTTGTCTTGCCAAAAACGTTTATGTCTCTGATTCTGATTAGATTTTTGCACTGAGCCTTGTGTACATAAAAGTGGCATTGTTATCTGGCTTTTATTAGAAACTTCTCACAAAGTAATGGTGAATTTAATGTTGTATCATGTCTAGACACATATTTGACATAAGTACTGCAGTAATCTAGTTTAAGCTTATGGTGACCTGGAATTCATTTTCAAGGCAAATATTTTGTGTGAATTAAAAAAAAAGCAAAGAATGACATCAGCAGTTCTTATGCAGTATGGTGTAAGCTGTGAACATTTTCTGGGCACTACATCTAGACACATGAGGGATAATCCATTAACCAGATGCTCAGGTAACACATGAGCATATGTTAATTACTGGCATAATGGATAAAGAAGAGAAGAGAAGTAAAATATGGCTGTAAAAAGCTATGTGGGAGTAGATTTAAAAAAAACAGAACTAGCAATCTAGATAATTACTTTTGTGTGAATGACCTTTTTCCTAGAGCCATTCCGCACTATATGGTGATCTCCAGAACTTTCACAAAGTAGACCTATATATATATATATATATATATATATATATATATATATATATATATATGTATATATATGTTTAAATAGTAAAACATCACACCCCAAATACTGAAAAAAGGATATAATAAAACATAAATAAATAAACAATGTCCTGACTTCCACACTCTGCTACTTGCAGATACCAACTGTGATATAACACAACAGCAAGGAAAAGGTAAATCCCTACCTCCACTGTATTACACTCTCCGACATACAAATGCTTGCATTCTTCTCTTACCAGCGTTTGTTTGATAATCTCAACATTCGAACACGTGAATGTTTGATCTACTAAGGGACTCTTTTTATATATACACACATATATATCCATACACACACACAAATATGTATATTTATGAATTTATGTTCTTACATTGAAACTACAGAGCATCAAACTGCATATGGTCGAGAACATATGTTCAAAGTTCTATAACTTTGAAAACTAAAAAAATTTAAAAAAATTACATGTTTTTGCAGGGTGGCAAGCCCCACTACACCCCTCGCACCCACTATTAATTATATATGCCAACTGCGTAGATTGCACAATAATGGGGAAAGGGTGAATTCCCCAATCCCTACTGTACCACGATGTCCAATCAGCTGCTTCGACTTTTCAGAAAGTCAGTCTTATAGGCTCGACCATATGACATTCACCTTTCTGAAAAGCTGATTTTCCAAACAGGACCCATATATCGCTTTCCGATCAGAGCCCCTATCAACAATATAATGCATTTTATGAAGGATTTATGCATTGAACAAGATATTTATTTTGTGGTCTCAGCGTTCAGGCTCTGTATACTTGTATCTCACATGAGAAGGGAATGCAAGCTAAAAGACATTAACTTTAATAATTTCTTTCTTTTTAACTGGATTTAGTATTTTTATTTCAAAGGTAATTGTTGTCATCAACTGAATGACACAGCTATGGAGGGCAGCATTTGCTGTCACTTATGTTGACCTAATTATTTATTTATTTTTTTTCTTTTCCTTGAACCTAGTATAGTGTACAATCAGGAGGTCAAAGGATGCATTACCACAATGATTATAGGCTCCTTTGGAGAGGGGACATCAGTCAACTTAGGGAATTTATTAAATGTATTATTTTATTTAATTATTTGTGTATGCTTGTTGACCAGGACAGTCCAGACTGATCAGGAAGCCCCTTTCTAAGTGGACCCCTACAGAGAAAGGCACGGGGTTGATTTGTGGCAAATTCCAAAAATAGACAATTAGTCTGTGGATTTGTGGCAAAAACATTAAACAATGAACACTGAAGTACATAAACAATGTTTATTCACATATACATACATTCATATCCTTGAAGGTTGGCACATGAAATTTAAAGCGGCTAAGAACAGGACTTACTTGCTCCACCTTAGTAATGCATGTTAAACTTAAGACTGCCTCTAATCTTAACTATGTACCTTTCCTTAAATAAACTCCATAATACTGCCATTGCACAAGACAGCTCTGACATTCAGCCCCCCCAAACACACACATACACATACACTCGCACACAAACTCTCAGCCCTATCAAAAATTCACTTACCTTTGTCAACTAAACTCACAATCACTCATTCAGACATTTGTACAAACTGTCATTCACACAAACAGTTCTACAGTCAACTATGTAAACATTCATCCAAATGCGGAACTGCAATCATATACATATAAACACGTATGTGTACACGAGAATGTGTGTGTGTGTGTGTGTGTGTGTGTGTGTGTGTGTGTATGTGTGTGTGTGTGTGTGTACACACACACACACACACACACACACACACACACACACACACACGCGGACACACACAACATACATGCACCTCATTCTATTGTCAGTTCATCGACAGAGTGAAGTGCTTCAGAAATTTGTTAACAGCATTCATTGTCAAGTGCAAGACACTGTGAAAGGAAGAAAACTGACAGTTACTGGTAATTTAATGAATGTGTGAGTGTCTGCAGGTTAGGCTTATAATAAGGACTAGGAAAGAGACAGATTTAGTGTTCTGTGTTGTGTGTGTGTGTGTGTGTGTGTGTGTGTGTGTGTGTGTGTGTGTGTGTGTGTGTGTGTGTGTGTGTGTGTGTGTGTGTGATGTGTGTTTGAGTGAACTATGTACTGGTAGTACAATGGAAAAGGTAAGGTATAGGCTGTGGATTAGGTGCAAAGGCAGAGTTTGGTTTTAAACTGAACACACATTAAGTAAGGTGCCAAGGGAGCTGTGCCTAATAGGGTATAGAAAGCTGGAAGTGGGGAGTATTTTACACTCTCTCTCTCTGTGTCTTTGTTGCCAGTGACATGAAAAATGTGGCTGCCACGGTATGGAAGTGTTAACTGTCTTCATGGCCTTTGCCATGGGAAATGTTCCTGTCAAGATACAGGAAGTGTTTGACTTTCTCTGTATCCTGTGCCATGAGAGATTTGGTTACCAAGTTATGTGAAGTGTTGACTGTGTTCATCGACATTGTCTTAGAGATTTAGCTACCAAGTTATGAGTGCTTGAGCATCACATCACCATGATCTGTATGTTAATGATGAATGGAGGAAGGTAATTTGCAAAGCCTTGAGCAGGTTTACAGAGTACTTTTGTCTTCATGAGGATGATGGACAGTCCAAGCCATCTATAAGCTGCTGCTCATATTATTATTGTAGCTTGGAGGTCAGTCATAATGTGTATAAAAATGGCACAGTTATCAGCATACCACATGTAAAAGACAAATGCCCTGAAAATGCTGGTCATTGAATGTAGAAATCCAAGACAGTAAAGTACCCCATCCTGTTTTGTCTTCTGGGCCAATTATACTAACTAGGTACTCTTTCAAAAGGATTAGAATCACAAATAGGAAGATGGAAAACAAGATTTGTAGAATGGCACACCCTTGTAAGTACTCAGTCTGGACTCTGGCTGCATCTATTTTATTCCACAGAATGCTGCCAGCCATCTGACAGTGAAAGCCGCTCAAGGCTTTAATACATTTGGAAATGTGTGCTGCACTTTATTGAATCCTTCTACATAGTGCCACACCTGAAAGAGTCAAATGAATTTTTATGGCAGTAAATGCCTTGAACAGGTCTTAATATTGTTAGTGACCCTTTCCTTGGACCTGCCTGACGATCTAGGCAATGTAGGCTTCTTCACAAGATGGTTCAACTCTGTGCTGGGATTCTGTTAATATTTCTTCAGTAGTGAGAAGATAGTTCACTAGAACAGGAGAATTTTCTCTCCATTAGAGAATAAGGAAACACACTGATGGTTTTCACACACTAACTTTTCGTTCTTCTTGAGGACAGCAGTGGGCTAGAATTTGTCATTTTTTGGAAATTTCTAAGTGCTTTACATGAAGAAACGAAGTTCGTGGAGTTCTAGTACCTGCTCATTGTCTCAGAACCTAACCGCTTCAGGCAGTATACAGTCACACCACACAGCAGTGGACTTTTTGGCCTGTTTGGATACAGATATAATTTATTCAGTATTACAAGGGTCAGCCATGGTATCCCTCACAGGGTGCTGAGGGATAGATCTGACAGTTACATCTGTTACGCAGGGTTCAACATTCAGTACAATTTTAAATTGTATGTTTTATCTAATTTGATTGGCTCAGTTCCCTTCTAGGAATATCAATCCATGTTGAGATATGACAGACTGGACTATAAAAAGATCTTACTGCTTGGAAGAATGTCTGTGTATCATTTCTGTCATAAAGTGAAACAAATCTCTTAAGTCTTGTCTTGCCAAAAACGTTTATGTCTCTGATTCTGATTAGATTTTTGCACTGAGCCTTGTGTACATAAAAGTGGCATTGTTATCTGGCTTTTATTAGAAACTTCTCACAAAGTAATGGTGAATTTAATGTTGTATCATGTCTAGACACATATTTGACATAAGTACTGCAGTAATCTAGTTTAAGCTTATGGTGACCTGGAATTCATTTTCAAGGCAAATATTTTGTGTGAATTAAAAAAAAGCAAAGAATGACATCAGCAGTTCTTATGCAGTATGGTGTAAGCTGTGAACATTTTCTGGGCACTACATCTAGACACATGAGGGATAATCCATTAACCAGATGCTCAGGTAACACATGAGCATATGTTAATTACTGGCATAATGGATAAAGAAGAGAAGAGAAGTAAAATATGGCTGTAAAAAGCTATGTGGGAGTAGATTTTAAAAAAACAGGACTAGCAATCTAGATAATTACTTTTGTGTGAATGACCTTTTTCCTAGAGAGAAAGGTTAAAGGAAGAGCAAATGCCTGATGGTGTTTTACATTATCGGTAGAAACAACCACAGTGCTGTAACTGGAGTCTTTTAAAGTATTACTAGTTTGAAGAATATTTATAGTCTCTGTTGAGGTCTGTTCCCCATATCTTAAATAAGAGTATTTCTGAGCGATAAATATAAATATGCACGCATGAATACATGTATGTGTGTGTGTGTGTGTGTGTGCGTGTGTGTGTGTGTGTGTGTGTGTGTGTGTGTGTGTGTGTGTGTGTGTGTGTGTGTGTGTGTGTGTGTGTGAATGAATATATATATATATATATATATATATATATATATATATATATATATATATATATATATATATATATATATATATATATATATATATATATATATATATATATATATATGACTTTGTAATGGGTAATCACCAATGACATAGTTCAGAAAAAACAACAGTAAACAACATCATCTATGTTTACATGCTATTGCTACCCCAAATAATCTAATGTGATTGCAAATTTAAACCAATAGGTTTAATTTGAAATCACAAAAAAATAACGAAAACAAAATTTATGTGGAGGACTTAATTCCCTAAACCCCTGGAAATTAAATATAGGAAATTAAATATACTAACTCCAGGGTCACACAATCTTGAAGAGAGGTAAAAACTCTTGAATTATGTAATAGTCAATCTTGTGAAGTTCTGTCATTATAAAATTTGATAAAATATAACACCTGTGAAAATATGTGAAGGCTGCCAGTCTAGCTAGATAGAATTTTGTAGATAACTCTGTCAATTGTAAATATTAAGATAAGCCACAGGCTTGTTCTTTTAAATGGAAAAAAAGTGGTGTTAAATGTGGAACTGCAAAAATGTAACAACAGTGCACTCTTCTGTAGGAAAGCTGATAAGTCAAACATTGTGTAATTGATCACAAAACCCGGAGCCAAGATGTCTGGTTGAAGAAATTGCTTTTGTTTTGAGACTAGAGTTAATTGCTAGAATTTGCATGTATAATGTGTTTTATTGCTGTAGCTTCCTGACCAGGTGCAAGATCAAAAGGGCTGTTACACTCTGAGCTTCTGTTAGCCCGGGAAACAGAACATAATGATGTAATCTGAAATGAGTCAGTAGTACTGTGTTATCAATTTAAGGACAGAGAGACTCAGAGCATTTTGCATTTGTGTTGAGAACATCCAACATCACCAGCACTCGGCCTATGCTCTATATGAAAGTTTATTTTAGATCTGTGTTTTCTCTTAGATATAGATAGGAAATAGCAAGATTAGACTAGCTGCTTTTTCTGTATTGATGTCAGAACTATTTTACTGTATTATTTTAAGAATTTTCCTGTAAACTCTGAACTCTTGACTAGCACTGTGTAGTAAAAAGTATTGTCTTGTGTTTTTATTAATATAATTAAACATTTTTCAACCTTTCAACTGTGGCTGTTTTGTGTAGAGATAATTTAAGCTCTAGAGTACATTGTATGTATATAATGACACAGTCCAAGCCACCCCAAATAACTCTTGCTGTTCAGTCACACTTACCAGTTGGATAATAATATTGCACAGTAATAATTGGACACTCTTTGATAAGGGCCTTATTAGTAGCTGATATTAGTGGTTGGTGGCAAGTGGTACTACCGTACAGCCTGGCAGAGAAAGGGGCATAGCTGAAGAACCTATGCCAGCCTTCCCCAGGAGTGCCTGTGTGTTTGTATATAACTCATATCTCAAAGTGTGTGTGTCAGCTACTTGGGTAGAGACATGAAGCACTGGTTGGACAGAGAGAGTACTGGAGGTTATAACTTGACCACTAGGCTGAGATCTGGACCCTATAGCTGAGCCAGTGAGGAGTCTTATTGGGGATCTGGAGAAAAAGGGAGTAACCAGTCCCAGAATTACTGTAATCTCTGTGTGCTCTTAAGGGAAATTGTACTTTACTGTGTATGTATTTGTTATCCTCCCCTATGTGGACACCCCTCACTGGTGTTAGTGGTGAGGATTGAGTGTCCTTGATTGTTAGGCCAGTGCATGGGTGTCACAACACCAATTAATTTTTCTAAAATTTTAGCTTGTGATAAATGTGTGCAATGACAAATCATATAGATTGCTAGATAGCTAGCTAGATAGGTAAGTGTAAGCACGTGTGTGTGTGTCTGTGTGTGTGTGTGTGTGTGTGTGTGTGTGTGTGTGTGTGTGTGTGTGTGTGTGTGTGTGTGTGTGTGTGTGTGTGTGTGTGTGTGTGCATGCGTGCATTTGTATGTGTGTGTGTGTCTGTGTATGTGTGTGCATGCGCATGCAAGCACGTGTGTGTGTGTGTGTGTGTGTGTGTGTGTGTGTGTGTGTGTGTGTTGGCTGTCAAAGATTTCTTCATGTGTGCTTTTGCAGAATTTCACTACTGCAGCATTGCATCACAGTTTATTTTTTTTGATTGCTGCAAGTGATCTATGAAGTGTGGCTCAATGCAGGTTAGCAGTTTATGTAGACGAGTATGTTCTTTTCACTTACACTCAAGTTTTAGTGTGGTGTGTGCATTTTTTAGGATTGGCAGACAGTAGGGCAAGTAGATTTGTCTCTCACAGCACTGCTCTGCTGTCTCATAGCAGATCTTTTTTAATGGACGTGGCTCCCTGCAAAAACATTGTTTTTATTGTTGGTATTAGGAGAACCTGTTATTTTAGATGTTTTACATTTTGTATATTCATTTCTGACGTACCTTGACCATACTGAATTGACATAGACCCTATATTTTATTTATATATACAGAGCAAGAGAAAGAATTATGATGGGGTCTACAGTCATAATCAGCTTGTAGACAGCAATGTCAAGAAATTCACCTTGAGAGTGGAGCAAAGTGAGGCTTTATAGGTGAAACTTGATATATATGTCAAGATCACATAATATGCAATTCTTATATGAGAAATCCAGTCCTAATTCTTTATACTATTTGAAGCTTTAGCTACGCTGATGCACTAATAGCAGAAAGAACAAAAAGTGAAAGATAAATGCAAGGTGCAGAGTGTTTAACAGTTTGAAAGCTGTAACACACTTTGCAGTGCTATGCAGAGAGCCAACCGCTTTAAAAGCTGTTATACACTTCACCCTGTGTCAATATTTCTGTGTGTGTGTGTGTGTGTGTGTGTGTGTGTGTGTGTGTGTGTGTGTGTGTGTCTGAGCAAGACAGTTAAAGCTTTCAAAACTGTAAAATTGCTTCCAATGATGTCCTTTGGAGGCTGTAGTATATGCTGGAGTATGAGACCCAACCATAACAGCTTTAAAAGTAAGAAAACTGTCATTACTGCATGTTGTACCATAATTATAAAACAAAATAAGGAAGAGGATAAGCTTGTAAGACAATTTCCTTACACCAGAAAGGTTTTTAACAAGCTTTTGTTAAATACCCCTCACTTCTGTTAAGCTCTAGTCTCATGCTAGAACACTAACAGTAATCATCAGACATCAGAGAACAGTAGCAGGAAT
>NC_056741.1:521412987-521427987 GCF_019279795.1 Protopterus annectens
CAAACAGACGTAATACCATATTGTCGTATGGCTTACTCTAGTCTGTTTTCAGATACCTTGTTGCTATACAAGTGCTAAAATGCATCAGCTGCGATCAACATTCTGAGCAAACTTGTTAGAAGGATGATGATGCCTGAATAGCTACTTGCCGATAATGACAAATGATAAAATATAATCATTTATATAGGCTTTATATTGATGCATGTGGTTCAGTATGCAGCCTGCTTACAAAGATCTGACTGACGCTTCCTTTAACCATTTCAGACAGCCAAAGTGAAAGCAAACTCTGCAGTAAATCCCTAGACTTTGCCACTGCAGTTGAGGATGATACATACCACAATGCTGATCTTGCTCTAGCCTTTATTAAAAATCGCAAGGCATACACACAGTGTTTTTCTCCCAATACTTAATATAATTTTGAATAGCAAAGATTAACAGGCACGGAATATTAATAAGTTAGGAATACTTTGCTTTATGTCAAATAATATGCCCTTCATCATACACTAAAAAGTGCATCCAACTTAGTCATGCAATAAAATACACATGAAATTAGATATGTTACAATAGAGCCAATCAAAAACTAGCACCAATAAAATAATTTGGTGTAGTTAATTAACTTCTACAAACATTGGCACATTTCTATACAGCTAAAGTGCATGCGTTCCACTAATACTATTATTTAATACAACCTCTAATTGAAATTAAGCAAAGCTGCTACTTTGATTCTTGCAGTAACAATACATTACCAGTGTCACTTCTTAGAGTCAGGAATTATCATGGACCTGGTGAACAAAAACATAGGAAATTTTCAAACCCTGGGCCCATCCCAATTTGGTTGTGTCAAGGGCAGGTTATGCCTTCTAAACCTGGTGAACTTTTTTGAGAAAGGTCACTAGAGCCGTGGATGAAGGCAAAATGATGCATACCTGGATTTGGCAAGGGCATTTGACACAATACCTTACTCTGGTACTACAGATAAACTGACAAATGTAGGCATTGCTCTGGTATATTCTTTTTTCACATATTTAGGATGACAGCTTCTGAGTTAAAGAAGGATATTCACATTCATTCCTAAAGTTTTACTTTTTACTGTGTTGGAGTCTGGTTCCCTGTACACTGCCGTATCTTAAAAGTGATGGCATTATAATCAGATTAATAAGTAATATAAAGGGGGTGTCATAAAATACTGTAGGAATATTAGTGAGGTATGTGACAGCCTGAAAGTTATTATCTATTATAAAACTGCCACTATTTATTTATATTTACTTTTTTTGAGAAAGCCAATATATAAACATGCCCAATGAAATGAATGCCTCCCAGTTTGCAGTAAATAGAATAACAACAGTTCCAAATAATATAACTGAGAGGTAACCACAGCGTAGCAGAAACTCCAGCTTAAACTGTCCACAAAGTGAAGAAAAACATTAGTTTTCATAAAAATAGAAACTGATCTTTATTTTATATATAAAGAGGTAAGTGCTTGGGTCTATATTGCATCATCGACAGAGCTAAATATCGAATCTACTTACGTCGACACATATACATCGACCGCTAATTATAGCGAACATTATAAATAGCGAAACTGAAAACATCGAAAAATTTTTTTTGGCCAACAGCATCAACCTGGTGTGATATACACAATGTAAATATACCTCGCACCGTAGGTGAATAATAACATTCCTAAAGTGAAATAAAACACACTACCCTTCCTTATATTGTGATTTCACCCATGAATGTTATACAACTCTTGACACAAATGGAAATAACTAAAATAATAACATTACAGAAAAGCGTGAATAAGTGTAACATACTAAACCCGTGCAGTGGCGTGTAAGCAATCAATATAAAGTGTAGTCGTTCCATGTAACTACGACTTGCATACAAAGTACATTACACTTTCAATAACATAGCTACAGCACGCAAGCAGCACCAGTATTTCCTAGATTTCATCACCTTTTCTAGATTATATAAGTAACCATCCACTACCAATATGTCCTTGTTTTTTTGAGATTTTACTGTGAGGTAACTATTACCTATCACACCAGGAGCTGTCAGCGTATACGTAGCCATTGTTAAGGATACGGATTGCCATACACACATTTTTCTTCCGCATAACTCCTGCTTTTATCACTTCCGGTAATGAGTGTGTTGTAAAAGTTTACTACATGTCTTTGCTATATATAAATACAGATTATTTTATACAAGGTTCCTTTGTAAAAGTGTAACGTATGATGTGAATATCAAGTACAGTTATTGTCAATAACTAGTGTAAGTGGGTCCTGCTATAGATGGTGTATTACGTCACTAATGTACGTGCTTTGGCCAACTATTCTTTTTCGATGTTATGTTTTTCAATGTTAATGTTGTTCGCTTTTTATATAGTTCGCTGTTTATGTGTCAACGTAAGTAGATTCGATATTTAGCTCTTTCGATTATGCAATATAGACCCGTAAGCGCTTACCTCTTTATATATAAAATAAAGATCAGTTTCTATTTTTACTTGCATTCTATCTACATTGGCTTTAAAAGGCGTGCAAATCAAATACATTCAACAATATGTTCTCAGGTATCGCATTGCATTAATAAAAAATAGTCAACTATTCCTATAAATCTCAAAAGATGTTTAACTAACTAGAGTCCATAATATCTTATGCTACAATAAAATATTTCAAAAGTTTTTGGTAAACGCTGATATTGCGTTTAACCAAAGCGCTTTAACTATGCGGGGAAAAGGACAACTTATTTCATGCAATCAACTAATGTGTTAGGCATATAGTGTCCTGGAGAATACTTATTCCTAAGTTTACCATAGATGCCTTAGGTGGCATAAATCCACTGTCAATTTTTACACTCTTCATCACTACACAGTTTGCAATAAATGCACTAAAAACATATTTACATTGCCTGCTAAATTACTATGAATTATTGAGTAAAAATCTCATACCAGTATTGTAAATAACAATACTCTTCCAGTGTAAGTATACATATTGAGCATTATCGGGATACTGACTTTAAATAACCCATCCTTCTTTCATTGTCTCTATTAATGCATAAAACTCAGAGTTCTATGACATTAGGCTTGAAGGCTGCTATTTTGAGCTGAAATGATGTTTAACACTCATTAGCTTATAATGTACGACTTCAAACCTTGAAACTCTATGTGGTCACACATTATATAAGCAATAACGTGTATTCATTCTGTGACATGGATTATATATAGTCACCTGCCAGAAGCTAGCAGTGACTATTAAATATAAGCAGTAGTGATGTCAGTTATATGTCTTTTAGAAAAGAATTTACTATGGAATAAATATCAAAAAGTATATTATATACGGCAAATAATGATGTCCTATATATATACCATAAAATGTCCACCAAATGTCACGTCTAAAGGAGACGCTCACAGCAAGTTAAACAACCACAACAATATAAAGTGTGGAGCCGCTTCACATGAAAAAGACGTGTATACGGGCATCCCACATACTCCACAAATACATCTCTCACCTAAATTGAAGGTCCATCATGGACACGAAAACACCACAGTTTCATACTTCTGCATGTCGACATTCTCAGTTGAAGTACAACACTAACCATGCGTCTTTCTTAATATCATAATAACAAATAGACCAAATGTGTTCCTTGGTTTCTACTAATGTTAGTAACTGAAAAAATGCCAACACAAAACTCAGTATATATCAGCAGCAAAACTACAGCAACACTAAGGTAAAACTTAATGTTAGCAACGGAACTACTGCAGTTCGACAAAAAGAGCATTTAGTCCATTGTGAGCATATTCCTGTTCTGAAACATCTAATAATACTGCCATTATATCTATCTATACTATAAAATTATAGGTAAGGAAATTATGTAAAGATGCCAGAAAGGGCAGCCCTTATATATTTACTGTATAAACAATTCATTTGTTAAACTTCAATTCATATACATGCTGATATTTTAGTTGAATGGATGAAGATGCTAGATTATTAATAATTACATTTGTTCATACTTTGTTGTTCATAATTATATTTGTATTGAAATCCACAAAAAGTTCAGTTTGGTGTACCTGTAAGGCACATTATATTTACTTGATAGTAAGACATCTGGCTCTAAGTATAGGTTTAATCGCGGCTCTTTCATTCAGACCCTTGCCCTTATCTGCTCTTAGTCTCATTATCCAGTTAACCTCCTTATGTTCAGTGTTGTTGCGGATGTTCCCTTCTCTTATAATGGGGGCTGTATGGTCTATAACCATGAATTTAAAAGTATGTTCTGGTCCTTCTGCCATGATATGTTTGTCTAGTGCGTTGGTACTATAACCTATCCTTATAGCATATAAATGTTCTCTTATTCTAGTGCGGAATGTCCTGTCAGTTTTACTGACATAAAATGATTGACATTTCTGGCATACAGCCAAATAGACTACATGATCTGTACTACAATTAGCAGATACCTGAAACTGATAAATCTGCCCTGTATTAGGATGTACAAAATTGTTCCCTGTTTCAATATATGTGCAGAAATTACATTTAGCACAAGAATATGTACCAGTATGGGTCAAGTTATTAATATTAGTGGTTGGATTGCATAAAAGTCTCTTCAAGTTGGGTTTATTTTTATATTGAAATATCGGCTTCTCCCCTACTATTTGCCTTAACTCATCATTACTTGTAAGTATGCGCCAATGCTTGTCTATAATAGCCATTATGTCTTTATGATCATTAGTATAATACATATGTATTTTTAACTTTATATTAGTTTCTTTTTGAGTAAAAATTCGAACTTTATCCGAAAAATATGGAGTTGCTCTATCTTGCCTCAATTGATCAATGCTTTGCAAACCTGTATGGATTTCTGTCCCGTTATATCCACGTTGAAGGAGTCTATATTTAATGTTATTAATTTCTTCTTGATATCCTTCCTCTGTGGCATTTAATCGAGATATTTTCATACTTTCTCCTTTAATGATATTATTGAATATATATGGGGGATGCATAGTACGTCTATGTAGGAGTGTATTTCTATGGCATACCTTCCTATGCACTCCAGTGTTAACATAATTTTCTAGTACCCGCTCTATAAATACATCCAAATATTCAATTTTAGTATCAGAATATTTTGAGGTAAATTTTAAATAAGTGGTCATATGATTTATTGTTACTATATAGCTGTCTAGTTCATCTTGGTTCCCTTCCCAAATAAAAAAGACATCATCTACGAAACATCTATAAAATTGAATATGTGTGAGGTGATGTGCATCCTGAAAAAGTACTTCTTCTTCCCACATTGCTAAAAACATGTTGGCGTAGCTATTGACACAAGATGTGCCCATAGCTACGCCATCACATTGAATGTATATTCTATTATCATAGACAAAAACGTTATTCTCCAAAACAGTTTCTAAGAACATAGTGATAAGGTCTATTTGGTGTTCCGTATATTGGCTATGCCTAGTTAAATATTTCTTGATGGTAACGACTCCTAGAGCACTGGGGATGATTGTAAACAAGGATTGGACATCTAGAGTAACAAACAACATATTTGATCCCATTGGTGTTTGTTTAAAAACTGGTACAAATCCAATAGAAATTGTTTTGTATCTTTAAGGATATATTCATTCTTATCTATTACTGGTCTTAAATGTTTTTCAACATACAATGAAAGTGGCTCAGTGCTCCATCCACCACCTGAGACAATAGGTCTCATCGGGGAATTTGTACTATGTTTATGTATTTTGGGTATTCCTTGAATGCTGGGGATCATAGGTATTCAACTTGTAAAAATGTTGCCAGATCTATATCAATAATTTGGCTATGTACTAGGTCAGATATCGTACGATGTATGTTTAACTTGATTTTATCTAGATATTCTTTAGTTATTAAAGTATAATACTTATCATCACCAAGCATATCTAACATAGTGTTATGATAATGAGTTTTGTCCATGATTACTAAAGGTCCACCCTTATCAGCTGGTCTAAATACGATGGTATCATCTTGTCTTAATTTCTCTACGGCTTTCCTTTCATTGTATGTCAAATTATTATAAGTTCTTTTAAAGGGTAAATCATTGAAGTTATTTCAACTAAATTTCTCATAGATATCATCTTCTACTATTTTATAAAAGGTTTCTCCCAGTGAATGGTTTTGTGGTATATATTCACTTAATTTTTTTAAACATTCGACAATCACTACTTGCATTATTGCCATATTGATACTTTAACATGACATTTCTGGTGAACAGCTTAATGTCAGTAAGTACATCTGTAAGTTGACTACTAGTAGTGGGAATAAAGGTTAAACCTTTATTCAGAATATTAATTTCATTAATGTCCAGTACTTTATGAGATATATTCCAAATTAAGCTGTTTTCATCTGGTTCCACATCTTTTTCAGGATTTGATTGGATCCTCTTTCCCCTGATAGCTTCCTCTTTTGTCGTCCCCGGCTCATGGAGCGGTCCCTTCTGACCCCCTTTCCCAAAGTTATGGGAAGGGGGAATTGTGGAAAAACCATATCTTGGTTCTGTCCATGATCTACTCTTGGTGTGTGGCCTAACATGACATTGTCTTTAGGCCGCACGGATGGTGGCATTGTTGATCGTGTTGGACCATCCCCATGTATAATGTTTTGGCTATCTGCTAAAGCAATGTGGTTCCCGACTGGACAGTCAGATGAAACTGCTATGCTATTGACCGAGGTGGTGTCTACACTAGTCTGTACACAGTGTTGATAACTGCTACTTCTATCTTCTATGTTGTTGCTTATGTTACCTGTATTAGGAAAGTCTGCAGTGTTAGTATCATTCCTATTCATATTCGGCATCCGCCTATCTGTGTAATCTGGTTTAGGCCAAGTGAAAACCTGGGCTAATTGGAAGTCTTGAGTGTCTCTGTTAATTTTATTCCTTTTCTGTTGTAAGAGTCATCTTTCATAAACTTGAACACCATCCAATATATTGGAAAGTGCATAGTTAATGGTGGCCTCTGGATATTTAATATAGAGTTCCTCTTGTTGGTTTAAAATAGATGCTATCAACTCTTCCTATATGGGTTTAAAAAAGTCTAATAGCAGCTGGATATAATTCTTACTTACTACTATGTTCAATTTCTGCCATTGTGTGAGCGGTTCAGGGTATTGCTCACCATAAGTAGGCATTTTTAGTACTCATAAGCCTCTCGGTATAATGCTTCTTTTGAGGCAAACCTCAAAATGCTGACGTTGAGTAGAGAGACGTTTGAGCTTTAATAAATCAGTTTCTAATTTTTCCATTGCATATATATATGTGTGTGTGTGTGTGTGTGTGTGTGTGTGTGTGTGTGTGTGTGTGTGTGTGTGTGTGTGTGTGTGTGTGTGTGTGTGTGTGTGTGTGTGTGTGTGTGTGTGTGTGTGTGTGTGTGTGTGTGTGTGTGTGTGTATATATATATATATATATATATATATATATATATATATATATATATATATATATATATTTATACACACATTCAAGTGAACCATGCAATATACAATCAAGCAGAGTGTAATGTATAATATATTTACGAGTTTCTAAAGTGAGTCAAATCTTGAGAAAGGACAATAGACATGGAAAGGAGACAGGTTAGGTGATATGTCCTGTGTTGAAGCAGGAACATTTGGCTTGGATGAATAAGTAGTTTTTGAGCTGCATTCTGAATTTGGAATAAGTGTCGATTTCTTTTTATTGATGGAAGAGCTTGCCAAAGAGTACGTACTCGAGAGGACAAAGCATGCATAGTGCTGTAGAGTTTGGTTCTGGGGTAATGAGAGTCAGTGTGCCTTGTGAGTAGTGTCTCAAGTTGTATGAGGTCTCTTTTTTTCATGAATACTAGCTGCAAGGGGTGTAAGTGTGTGGAGGTGAAATAGTTTATCGAGCTGGGATCCTAAAAGTAGTTTAAATCTTTGTTTTATGGGCAGTCATTTGGCTTTTTCTAGGGTGATACGGTGATGCTCAGACAGAGGTGAGTAATGAATCAACGGATGCTGTTACAGATACTCTGCAGTGTGGAAATGTTTTTCTTCAAAGTAGAATCAAAAACCTGAAGACCATATTCAAGTTGAGAATGGATACCTCCTTGGCCAATGGCTGTTCCAGCTGATTGAGTCAGAAAAGGGACAAATGTTTGGCCCAGAGGAGTTTATTTTGGCTCTCACTTTCTCTGTGTGGAAACGGAAGTTTAATGACTGACCAAGCCATAAGTGTAGGTATTTGAAGGGTGAGTTTGTCTTTGGTTCTGTAAGTCAAAGATAGTTAAAGAGTCGGGGACTTGGTGAATTTTCTGTGCTGTTCCAAAAAAGTATAGTTTTGGTCTTGTGGTCAGTAATATGATATAATGTCTTACTAATTTTCATTCAAAGGCCATCATTGAACAATGCATTTTGTTACTTATGCACCAAGTATGCACAGGCAAAACCTCGTGCCATTGGAGTTCCCATAGCAGTTTCACATTTCCACATATAATTTTCCCCTTCAAAGATAAATATGATTGATACATCTGAATAAACTCATCCATCCATCCATCTACAACCCCCTTTTCCCATTTTTTGCAAATGGGGTTGGGGTGTCACTTCAACAGTGACAATCATCTAGATCCAAGGTTTACACCATTGGGCCCTGCCACAGTAATTCTTCCACACCACACACTCAGATGTGCACTCACTCCTATGGGCAATTTAGAGTGTCCAGTCCACCTACTGCATGTCTTTGGAATGTGAGAGAAAACAGGAGTACCTGGAGGAAACTTATGCGAACAAGGGAGGACATGCAGACTCCGTGCAGAAGGCATCTCCGTTTAGAATCAAACCAGGGAACCTCTTGCTGCGAGGAGACAACACTATTTGCTGTGCCACTGTGCTACCCCTAATCTGAATAAACTCATCATAATTGCAAAGTTCTGTAGCAGCCACTGCACACTTTCCACTTGTGTCTCAAGTAATATTTGCATAAAATTAATTCAAATCAGTGGTAATAAAAGCACCATATTCCCCATACTTGCATCAGTCAGATTTAGTAGAATGCACCAGTATACTTTCCCAAGTGAAAGGTTTGTGCTACCTTTCACTTTTATACACAACACACATATTACCAACAGTTCAAAAAAATAAATGTGAGAAAACCACATATAATAGATCATGAAAAAAAGACAAAAGTAGCATTTATCATTGAAATTGCTACACCCATTGACTACAGTGTCTTGCTTGTAGAAATTCACAAAGTCATAAAATACCAAGATTTGCAAGCAGAAATGAGGGCAATGTGGAAGAAGCATACCTAGACAGTTCCAATAGCTGTACGAGGAATGAGTCTCATAAAAACAAATTTACACTCTTATTTAGATATGTTACAGTTACATGTAACACTATAAATTTCAGAAGGAGTCAGTTCTGGGCACATTGTGGGTGCTGCGAAGAGCACTTTTGGCTAACATCAAAGACTGAAACAATACAAATTTCATGATCTTTAATAATACTTTGACTTAGGAATTGAGTCCATTCCTGTCATGGTATTAGAATCCCAGAACGTACAGTGAATTAGAGAATGTTTCAGTCATGTAATTCATTACTGCCACTATAGGCCTCAATATGCAAATATAACCATCACTGTTAACACTGTAACATTTACTGATCAGATAGGCATGAAATAAAATTCTTCTGAAATCATGCAATTAAACCATAATAACTGTGATACCAGAAGTATCCCCAACAACAGGTTCATAAAAATTACTTTCACCCAGCATGTTTAACAGAACTGGTATATAATATTCTTTATCTAATAAAAAATTACTCCCTTTGTCTGCTACTCTGGTAATTGTTCTCAGATTCTTCCTTTGTTTGATGTCTAATGCTTTCCTTCCCACTAGTGAAATTGTTATAATGACACAGCTTTGTTAAATTCAAACACTTTATTTATTATTCACACACACCCACAAATAGTTTAACAGTGTACTGAAAAGGGGATATTATAGTTGACTGTCTTGAAATACATTTCCCCTTAGACTTTTTTATCACTATCATCAGTTAATACCTAAAATAATTTTTCGTAATAAATAAATAAACATCTACCAAGCTATCACCTATATCAATATTAGCTTTAGGGAGAACATTTTCCCCATCATCAGGAGTAGCACGTTAATACAAAATGAATCTGTCAACTACCTGTAAATTCTCTAAAAATGTTTGTACTCCTACTGTTTCCCATTTTCCAAATAATTCTTCTCTTCTCTTCTCTTCTCTTCTCTTCATTCTCTCCTCTGCTTATTCTGTATATGAGATTTTCTAGCCATACATTCTATGATATGGGTGATATGCTAATGTTCTTCATATTGATTACTGCTGCAGTAGCCAAAGATACAGGATATGACCTGCCAACATGGCAGTTTTTCTGCTATACGGCTTCTGAAGTAAAAAGTAAAAAGTAAAAGGCATGGGCATTCAGAAGTCATGTAACTGAAACACTGGTATGTCCTTAAGTGTTCATTTGCATATATCCCATGGGCTTCCAGTACAGGACGTTTAAGGTATATGTGAAAATACTAACTTGGTTGGGTCTTTCTTGCATAAACATTTTGAAACCCCAGTGAATAACAATACAAACAAAATGTTTTTGATGAGGGCAAGCCACCCTTCACCACCCACACACCCAGACTTATAAATATGGACTCTACACTCATACCAACTTGAAGGAGGGTGAAATCTCCCAGAAAATAGGAACCAATGACAACCTATAACAAAACCAAAACAACATAGCACAACCTAATCTACAAAAAAATAGAATTCAGCCAATATCATTACACAGCCACTAAACCCCAATAATAAAAAAATCTGAAAATAAACTTCAGTTTGTTATTATAGCTGATGACATATACCAGAATTCAACCTTACCTACTTTTGCTCAAATGACAGCAGCCAAAAAGCTGTTCAATCATCTTTGCATTTGATCAAATGCACTACACCCATATATTTATATATAAATAGATATAAAGTTATAAATATAGTAAGTATGTATACATACACACACACACACACACACACACACACACACACACACACACACACACACACACACACACACACACGTGTATTTATATACAGTGGATATAAAGAGTGCACCCACCCCTGTTAAAATGCCAGGTTTTTGTGATATAAAAAATGGGACCACAATAAATAATTTCAAAACTTTTCCTACCTTTAATGTGGCCTATAACTTGTACAATTCAATTGAAAAACAAACAAATCTGTTAGTGGAAAAATATAAAAAATAAAAAAAACATACAATAAGCTGGTTGCATATGTATGCACACCTTTAAACTAATACTTTGTTGAAGCACCTTTTGATTTAATTATAGCATTCAGTCTTCTTGGGTAGAAGTCTATCAGCATATCACATCTTGACTTGGCAATATTTGCCCACTCTTCCTTGCAAAAGCATTCCAAATCTGTCAGATTGTGAGGGCATCTCTTGTGCACAGAGCTCTTCAGGTCACCCCACAGATTTTCTATTGGATTTAGGTCTGGGCTCTGGCTAGGCCATTCTAAAGCTTAAATTTTCTTCTGGTGAAGCCATTATTTTGTTGATTTGGATGTAGGTAGCCTATCTACCACAAGAGGAGTGGTTTCTGGCCTAGAAATTGTAGTTTATTGGCTGTTTGGGCAGCCTTTTCCATCTCTTTCAACTTTCTGGTCTAAAAGCCCATGTTTGAGCTTTTCCCGCCTTTCCTGTAACTAGTCTACTCCAGATACAGATTTGCTGTATCCAGGACTATATGTAAGCTTCTGAGACCCCCAAGCTTTTCTATGTTGGAGGGGAAGCCTTCTAGCTTATCAGTGGGAGTGGTGAGCACTAGGTAGCTTATCTACCACAAGAGGAATAGTTTCTGGTCTGGAATTTGTAGTTTATTGTTAGTTTGGGCAGTTTTTCCATCTCTTTCAACTTTCTGGTTTAAAAGCCTGCATTTGCACTTGATTCCCACTTTTCCTGTAACTAGTCTAGTCCAGATACAGATTTGCTGTATCCAGGACTGTTTGTAAGCTTCTGAGAGGTGCCAAAATCTGCTCTTCAATTGTTCCCTTAGATCTGTTAGTTCTCTCCTATCCTACACTTTTTTTACTAGCTTATTAGTCTAGCACTTCTTGTAGCAATTATTGTAGAACACAAATGTGCTACCAGCACTAAAGGTTCTACAAGGAAACAGCTCCAGTACTTATTATTAACACCCATCCCCCCAGGCATGTCTAAATGTCAGTTCCCTGTGCTTTCTCCTATTAACCTGGTGAACTTGGGCATTTTGAGGCAATGTAGCAACTGCCTCATGTACACCAACAACCCTCTCCTCTTACCTCCCAACACTTAGACTTGTGAGAGATCCACTTATATATTCAAACTGGAAGCCACACACTCTCCAGCCAAGACCGAATAGCTGGTCAAGAGGAGAAGGTCAACATTTGCACAACACCACATGGATGAGGGCACAGCCCTCCAGAACACACACCAGCACTCCCTTCACAAAAAAACACAAACCACATACCCACCGTTGTGGAGGCTCTCAATAAAAATCCAGCCAAACTGCAGAGACCTCCAAGGCAGAAATTCACTCGACCACCACAACACAACACTAATCATGAGACACATAACTCTCCTAAACAGTGTACCACTCAACCAAAGCCCATAAGGCAAAACAGCATGCCCAGCACACTAGTCATAGGTGACTCGATAGTGAGGCACACTGATGTCCCACTCACTAGGTTGAATAAGACGAAAGTAACAGTCAGCTGCCTATCAGGTGTCAGGACCTGCCACATAACGGATGCACTCAGGTCCCTCAACAACAGGTACAAATATGACTCTGTCATTGTACATGTGGGTGTGAATGACCTGAGACATACTTCCCTGGACTACATGAAAAGAGACATGGAGGAGCTCTTGGATTATGTAGCCCAGGCGGGTATGACCCTAGCCCTGAGCAGCATCCTACCATCACCCAGAATGATACCACAGCACAAGCATAAAATGATTGATTTCAACAACTGGCTAAGTTTCTGGCGTCATTCTAAGGGGATCCAGTATCTGTCTGCCTGGGATGACAAGATTGACAGACCTCGAGGCTTTGCCAGAAATGGCCTGCATCTGTCACCCCTGGGCTTTGGGATATTGGCCAAGGCTTTTGCCACCCCTATAGCACCTTTTTTAGGTGGTGTTCCAAGGACCAAATTACCACCGTAACAGCTACAAAGAAATGCAATCTTGGGGTCATGCTGCTCAATGCTAGAAGTCTAAATCTTAAAATGCACTCACTCAAAGCACTCCTTAAAATGGAGAACATTGACATTTGTGCTGTAACAGAGACCTGGTTCAAGGCAGCAGAAAGTACCCCTGCACTAAGAGGCTATAACTCATTTCACACCTTTCGGTCCCAGATCTTGGACTGAAGCTCCAAAGGCAGTGGTATTTCCATATTTATAAAGGATGTGCACTCCTCCAGACTGGCAGCCCAACATAATGCATCAGAGATACTTCAGGTGCAGCTAACATTGGGTAAGACAGCAATTCAGGTTGTAGCATTTTATAGGTCCCCAACCATGTCCCAAGACTCACACTCCATGTTCCTAAGCACATTGGAGAATATTAGGGTTCAACCTAACACTCTCATATTGGGTGACTTCAACTACCCCTCCATTAATTGGGAAAAACTACTCATGTATCAATACACTTGCCCAACGTTTCCTGAAATTCATTCATTGGAATTCCCTGGACCAGTTTGTTCTTATCCCCACTAGAGGTAGCAGCATCCTTGACCTGGTCATTACTAACATGGGTGACTGTTGCACTACACCAATAGTCAACTCCTCCCTGATTAGATCTCACCACAAACTAATCACCTTGGAAATCCACATCCTTCCCACCTCCTTCCCCTGCAAAGGTAACCACCATGAAAAATTTCTCCAAAGCTAACTTTGGGCTCCTAAAAACAGATGTGGCTAACTTCACGGAACCCATGCAAATGGAGAATAGTTGCATGACCATCGAATCATACATCAATGCACTGTACAAACATGTACACAAATGCATGGATCTCGCCATACCCAATAGAACCAAGATGCTCTCCTCCAAAAAAAGAAAGCCAATCTGGTGGTCCCCTGTCATAAACAAACTCTATAACAGAAGGAGGAAACTGATGTGGAATAAGGTAAAGTCCCAAGACTGGAAAAGCTCCTTTATCAGCTTCAACAAAAAGTTGAGATCCCTCATCAAATCCTCTAAAGCTAGCTATGAAAACAGAATTGCAGCAGATAGTAAAGACAAGTGTTTGCTGCTAACCAGATTTTATTGGATCCAAGTGTGTGCTGATTTTACATGTGCTGTGGAACTGCATTTTGGATCAGTTACTGGACTGGACTTTTAATAAAATATAAAGGTAATCACTGGCTTCTTTCTTTCTGTGGTGGTGAACTTGTCCTATATGGACAGATTGAAAAAAACTCCAACTATTCTCTGTCTCATATAGCCTACTTAGAGGCAATCTCTGCTTGACTTACAAAGCCATGTCTGACCCAGCTCTGTCAGAAATGCTACATCTAAATAAATCCGAATCCCTCTGCACCACATGCTCCAGAGACCTCAACCTCATTACCACAATCAACAGAACATACTGGAGGGACAGGTTCATAACCCAGAGACTGCCCATGCTATGGAATAGACTTCCCATGCATGTCAAACAGAGCACATCACTGGCCCTTTTCAAGAGAAATATTGATGAGTGAATGAGAAATAGAAAATTCACCCTGGGGATCACTCCAGTCGCTCTACTTGACAGAGGCACTGGGAACTAAGGTCAGGTGGTATGATGCCAGGGTAATCCTATGGGCTCGGTTTGTAAAGGCTCCAGGGCCATTAGGCTAATACACACCTATGAACCTATGAACCTATGCTTGGGGTCATTGTTGTGTTGAAAGGTGAAATTCCTCTTCATCTTCAGCTTTCTAGCAGATG